>NC_089777.1:19346536-19349036 GCF_040412425.1 Macrobrachium rosenbergii | reverse complement strand
GAGAGAGAGAGAGAAACCTAATTGTAGTTGCAAACCTTTGGATTCATTGCGGTACAGAAATATATTCTGAATGAATGTTCAGACTTCAAAAATAATCTTCTATCTACAGTTGCCAAAAAATATTATTAACAATTAGGTTTTTATCTTATTAAAATGGTATTTTAAAACTAAGCTAATATTTTGACTCAATTTTTAAAGAAAAAAAATCATACAATGTAAAGTTCGGGAACAAACTTCACAAATAATATATTAAAAATTAGTAAAATAAATGTAAACAATTAAGCTTCTAACTCATAAAAAATTGCATTTTACGAGTAAACTAATATCTTACTTATGCTTTAAATAAAAAAAATAACAAAATATAAAGTTTAGGAACAAACCAACTCATAAATACTGAAACTGGACAACATCAATATTGCAAAAGGTTGGAGGATAATATATATTTTGCACATTGTAATTATGTATGAATGTTTCTTAAGCATTTATGAAAAAATTAAACTGTAATTTATTATAAAAAAGAGAATGAAGTAAATACTATTTTTATACGCACACTCGTAGGAGAAGGAAACCATTATGATATTTTTGAAAACATTTATCTCTCTCTCTCTCCTTCCCTGACTGGGATAGTGCTCACTTTTAAAACGAAAAATGTATTCCTGGTTCCGAGATATCAGAGTGACATTTTGAAGCTGTGGTTATGGTACCTCTGTCTGTCTGTCTATCTGTATATATACACACATAGGGAGAGAGAGAGAGAGAGAGAGAGAGAGAGAGAGAGAGAGAGAGAGAGAGAGAGAGAGAGAGAGAGAGAGAGCTGAAACATCATCCTTGCGAACATTTTCCGAACATTCAAGCATCAACAATTTTGCAATTACAGTTCAAGCGTGTTTCTCTGCAGCAGTGATTTGGAAACTGAACATTATAAACCCCCCCCCTCCTCTCTCTCTCTCTCTCTCTCTCTCTCTCTCTCTCTCTCTCTTCTCCTCTCCTCTCCTGCAAGCTTAAATATTAATTCCTGTCAGATATACCGGCGCAGTAATAACGGTTCCTGATGGCCTGGTCATTACTGAGAATAGTCTGCAATTGTGCTTCGCTTGCTGACTTAATGAACTTCATAAACAGGCAGTTAGTGCTACGTTGATACTGTTAATATTAACCTTGCTGTTCATATTAACCCTACACCTCCTCCCCCCCCCTCACTCCACAACCCCCAACAACCCCTGAATCAAGGAGCCTATCGCCGAGGTTTTATTAGGAGTGTGTCGAGAATTCCGGTACTCACGAAAATTTGGGCTGGTCCGTTCGCCTGCTTGAAGGGGAATATTCTGGGGGAATATTCTGCTTTGGTTTGAATTATATTATTATTATTATTATTATTATTATTATTATTATTATTATTATTATTATTATTATTATTATTACTATTATTATTATTATTATTATTATTATATTACATACACACACACACACATATATATATATATATATATATATATATATATATATATATATATATATATATATATATATATATATATATATATATATATATATATATATATACATAATTAAAACAACACAAATAACAAGTACATTAATAATGATAATAATAATAATAATAATAATAATAATAATAATAATAATAATAATTGGTCTCTAAAAATAATTTGTAATTTTCCTTAATTACCAGCGATATATACATCTTAAAATTGTAAATCTCTGTCCCCAAGAGAGAGAGAGAGAGAGAGAGAGAGAGAGAGAGAGAGAGAGAGAGAGAGAGAGAGAGAGAGAGAGAGAGAGAGATATCTGGTAATCAATCACGCGTCAAATTCACATTACCATATTATTTTTGAAATAGTAGTCTGGAACGAGGTAATCCTTCAGTTGTACCTAGGCCTAACCATTCCCCCCTCTCTCTCTCTCTCTCTCTCTCTCTCTCTCTCTCTCTCTCTTAAAAGCTAGAAGAAAACCTCACCTAATTATCACAAAAGATCGCGTACACATTACCTCAGTATTCGTCACAGTACGTATCTTTTTACGAAATACCTACCTGCCTGGACCAACTCCTCCCCAGGACAAGTCCTCCTGAAGAAGGGAAAAAGAAGTTTTCCCCCTCCCGAGGCAAATGGAGCCGATTTGGCTCCCTGACAGTTCAATTCGAACTCCGAGGGTAATGTTATCTATTATTTGCGCTTCCTCCGAGGAAAACCGTATTTCTGACGTGCGGATAAATGGCGCGGTGTCAGGCTATACCTCGGATGTAGGTCTAGGCAGGCTTCCGGGCGCATGCGCGGGCGTTCTTTTTTTTTTTTTTTTTGTCCGTTCTGGGTGGGGTGACGGGGGAGTGATGTATTGATGCATTAAAGAAATGAGGAATAAGTCTTTCCAAGGGCTTTTTGGTACGCGCCTGCATTCGTTGTAAGATGTTTCAAAGGTGGGATAGATAATGAAGGAATTAAAACCTTTTAATAAAATAGACGAAACAGCTGACGAATTCAAC
>NC_089777.1:19316536-19341536 GCF_040412425.1 Macrobrachium rosenbergii | reverse complement strand
CTCTCTCTCTCTCTCTCTCTCTCTCTCTCTGTGTGGTAAATTTTCTTATCTATCTCTCTCTCTCTCTCTGTGGTCAACTTTCTTATCTTTCTTTTTCTTTTTCTCTCCTCTCTCTCTCTCTCTCTCTCTCTCTCTCTCTCTCTCTGTGGTAAATTTTCTTATCTTTCTTTTTCTCTCCTCTCTGTCCGTCTGTCTCTCTCTGTGGTAAATTTTCTTATCTCTCTCTCTCTCTCTCTCTCTCTCTGGTAAATTCTCTAATCTTTCTTTTTCTCTCCTCTTCCTCCCCGCCTCTCTCTCTCTCTCTGACAGACGTCTTAGTATCATAACGAGAGGATATAACGACACGTGTCTATCACTACAGCTTGAAAAACCAAGAGTCCTTTCAAGCATCGCCTAATTAACTAATCAGGCCAATCAGAACTAGGCCTAAATGAAGAAATAAAATCGTAATTAGGCCTAATGAGGAAAAAAAACTGACATTCTGAAAAATCAGTTGTCTTCGCCTCATCTAAAAGGTAATTAGCGTTCAGCCAATATGTCATTGTCACGTCTAGTTATCAGGTGTGATTAAGGGAGACTTTGAAACATAATTTTTTTTTTATCAATTAGGGAATTGCATCAAAGGGTTTTTCGAATGTTGTCGGTTAGGAGGTAATTTCTGAGTGTATGTATGTATGTATGTATGTATGTATGTATGTATGTATGTATGTATGTATGTATGTATGTATGTATATATACATGTGTATGAAAGTGTATGTATACAAATTTATATATGTGTATATATATATATATATATATATATATATATATATATATATATATATATATATATATATATTTAACAATTAACAGGTTAATAACAAATTCCTACCATGAAAGGAATTAATAAAATCATCAACAGCATCTTTGTATACGATGAAAATTTTAAAGATAAGTACAAAAACATACTTGCATTAAACAGTATAACGTCTCCTTTGCAGAATTTTGTACTTGGTTGAAACAGAATCTAATTCTCCATGTTTACGCACAAAAAAAAAATGTTGCAACTACTTTCATTAAATATATAGAAGCAGTTTCTAAGTAAAGCTGATTACAAAAAGAAATATCTGAGTTTTCCCAATTTGGACTTAGCTTCGTAATTTAGCATTACGAAAAGACCAAACCTAGTTTTTATTTCTGTTTTTTTTCTTTACTCGAGAACTCAAGAAATTGCTATTTGCCTCTGCCACATTCAACCAACTACCGTGATAGTAGTAGTATTATACTACGAACACCGAGTAGGGCAACGTTATTAGTGAATATGATGATAATCTTTTAAAAGTTGCTATTTGTTTCGTTGCACTTAAAAGTTTTCTTGCGTTTTCTTTTTTTTGTTTTATATTTTCGTCGTGATAGCGGGATGTTTAAAAATAGAAAATGTTGTGGTTTTAATTTTTATGAATGAGGAACCAGCCGTATTATTATTATTATTATTATTATTATTATTATTATTATTATTATTATTATTATTATTATTATTATTCAGAACACTGAGAACATATTACTAACGATATTTATTGTATGATATCATAATTATTATTATTATTATTATTATTATTATTATTATTATTATTATTATTATTATTCGGACCACTGAGAACATATTACTGACGAAATATTTTTTATGATAACATCCATTTCCACGCAGCATTACAGAACATAACACAATATTGTGATAACATTTATGTCAATTAAAAAATTTTTTTGGCAGAACACTCATTCTGTTGAACTACTAATTCCCCGAAATAAAAACCATGCGAGTTAAAAATTCGGAAATTATACCGCCCAATACAATACTACTTACTCCAGTCATGCGTACAATCCCATTCATTAATTACTGTTTCATTCATGTATTTTTTTTTTACTACGAATACTATACCCATTGATCCTCTCTCCATTCATATGATGTTAACTCAGCCCACTGGCATTCGATTAATTAAGTTAATTTATTCCTCTACTTAGGAATGGGATGGAATATATGGAATTTTGGCCCAAGGCCAAGGGATGGGACCTATGAGGTCATTCGGCGCTGAAAGGTAAATTGATAGTCGACAGGCTTTAAATGTGTAACAGACGGAAAAACTCGTAGTTGCACTATGAAACAATTGTTAGAGAGGGTGGAAAGTCAGATGGAAGAAAGAGAATATGAACAGAGGTATAGGAAAAGGAATGAAAGTTCTTGCAGCTAGGGGTCGAAGGGACGCTGCAAAGAATCCTAAGTAATGCCTACAGTGCACCGCGCGTGACGGGCTTTCCATTCATGAGAATGTAACTCATTTATTACCGGGCCTTTCTCATTAATTCATTGTTCCTGTCGACAAATGCTCCAGTCATTAACTCATTAACCTGTGCGCTTTTCATTAATTAACAGGTGAGAGGCATTCATTTTTCAATACTGGCTTTCATTGGTCACACGGCAAAAGTTATTAATATGTTTCCATTTTGTAAAATTACGTGTCATAATACTATTCAACATTTACGTTTTAAATTCACTATTAAATGTGCGTTTTTTTTTATAAAAGGTGCTTATTAACATTCAAAATATTCACTACAACAACAGACCTGAAGTCATCCGCTATTCAATAGGACGAATATTAAACTATTCACTTCATCGATATTTTCTGTGTTACTTTTTATTCTGAGTATTTGCATGATAATTGCTTCATTTATGTGTTTCTCAAATTCTCATAATTTTCACGAACAGAAAAAAAAATTAGACAGATAGACAGACCGAAAGTAAGTCTAAAAATAGCCCAAGTTTTGCAATTGCAAAGTTTGCAACATTTCAGCTGCTTTTCCCAATTGAGGTTCATCTGTTCGCTTGGGAGATTAATGGCCTTCTTGATACAGATGCAGTCTAGCCTTACTTCACGGCGTGCTTGCTTGCTTGCTTGCTTGATTACTTACTTGTTCGCTTGCTAATTACTTACTTGCTTTCTTGCTTGCTTGCTTGTTTGCTTGCTTGATTGCTTGCTAGATTACTTACTTGCTTTCTTGCTTGCTTGTTTGTTTGCTTGCTTGATTGCTTGCTAGATTACTTACTTGCTTTCTTGCTTACTTGATTATTTACAAGCTTGCTTGCTTGATTACTTGCTTGCTTGCTTTCTTGAATGTCTACTTGCTTGCTGGCTTGGTTGATTACTCAACTGCTTGCTTGATTCATGTCCTGCTTGCTTTCTTACTTGCTTGTTTGATTAGTGGCTTGATTGCTTGCTTATTTGCTCACTCATCTGCTTGCTTGCTCGCTTACTTGCTTGCATGCTTACTTACTTGCTTACTAAAAGTATTTTTACCAAAATTTGAGAGAAATATCTCCAGGTTTATTCATATTTTCCTTCTCTTCAAGATATTTACAAAGCGATAATCGTATCTCTCTCTCTCTCAAATACCAGATCTACCTCAATCTGAAAACTCGACAAAGACTTGAAATAACCTCCCAGTTATTCAGAAGCGATAATCAACTCTCTCTCTCTCTCTCTCAAACCACCCTCAGGCTCAATAACAATACCAGATCTACCTCAGCCCTTAAAACTCGGCAGAGATTTGGAAACGAACTTCATCCTCTGACACCACTGATGATGAGCTATTCAAAGCCGTCCTCTCTAATCGCCCAAACTTCTTCTCCCCTGTTTATCGGGACCTTTTGTTCTTCGGCGAATATAAATCCTGTCACCCAACAATTCGCTCAACTTTGACGATCCCCAGATTTGGTCGGTTAGGTCTCAGACCTCATTAGAATATTCTTTGAAACGAGGCTGGTCTGTTCAGTTGATGTAGAGTGAAGTGATTTCGTGAGAGAGAGAGAGAGAGAGAGAGAGAGAGAGAGAGAGAGAGAGAGAGAGAGAGAGAGAGAAAGCATCGCTATCCAATCCTTCAAACATCAGTCGAAACCAAACTTTCTCCCCTAAAAGACAAACTGTCAAACAGTCGGATTCCTGTAGCTATAAACGATTGAATACATGACCGAATCTCCCGTTTCCAATCCCAATCGTCCTTTTAACCGAAGGGATTCGAATCCCATTTAACGGTCGGGAGAGCCTCTGATCCGCTAAGCCTCTGCCGGAAGTGATTCGACATCTGTCGAATGTTTATTCATAAACAGATCCCGGGGTCGACCGGCTCCGGTCAAAATTGATATCGGGAATGTTTCATGAATTCCAGCCATTTTGGAATGGAGGGAGGAGCCTTTGGATGCGTGGCTTCAATAACACTTCTTTTCCTCTCTCTCTCTCTCTCTCTCTCTCTCTCCTTTTTTTAGGCACGGAGCTTCATTTCGATGAACGGTAAAAATTGATATCAGCAGGCGGGCTAGAGAGAGAGAGAGAGAGAGAGAGAGAGAGAGAGAGAGAGAGAGAGAGAGAGAGAGAGAGAGAGAGAGAGAGAATTTTGCGTTCTGGTGTTTCTGAATGAGCCAATGAAAAAAAAAAAAACACTCTCTCTTGCTATGACACATATTTCATCATGTCAAAAAAGAATTACAATTTCATGGAAGAATTAGCAAAACGAAAAAAAAAACACAGTCGCTCCCAGTTGCCGTAAATAAAAGGGAAAACCCGCTTTTGAAACTCGTAATGCTGGAAATATATCCGGGGTAAATATATCATCACCCAGAGAGCGCGAATTGGAGGAGGTCTTAAAAATATTCCCCCAAAAACGAAAGCGGGAATTGGATCGCTTATTCATCGTCGAGTCAAATGGCGCTGAGGGAATCGGGGAAAAAACAAAAGACTGTTGAAACTCTTTCCGGTCATTTGTTGCCGTTTCATCTCTCCGTCAGCAGCGGCGTGTTTGTGCTTCGGCGAAGGATAATTCATTTTTCATTATTCTTCATTCGTGACTCACCCTTTCATTCATTCAGTAACCCCGATATTTTGTTCGTCTGACAAAGGCTGATGTGGAGACGAGTGAATTCGATTCGTAAGTGGCGATGCTCTTTTGTCTTGCGTTCGCTGTTATGGATACGGGTCGCGAGTATCATTTCGTTTATACTTTTCCCCCGTCAAAAGGTTTTAATCTCCTCTGTCTCTTCCCCGTCTCTTTTGTATATTTCGTCATATAGAATAGTCGTATTTCACCCTACGTATATTTAAATAACTATATTTTCACCCTATTTGCAGGAGAAAGGGGAAGAATTGGGCGGAAATTACGATAACAAGCGATTGCGAACGATGGACAAATGACAATACAAGGATTAGCTGATGACAATGTTTTCCTAAAGAGATTATCTAGATTGTGAATAAATGACTGAATAACTGGATGTATCAAATATGTATGGGTAATTACGGTTCTTCTATTAAATTTATGGGTTATTATTTTTTAGTCAATTTATTTATCTCGTTGTAACCTTCCATTACAGATTTATGAAGTTGAATTCTCATATTGAGTGGGTTATAGAGATTAAATAATAGTGCAAAATAACTTCAATATTTTTTGTGGGTGTATCTGTTAGGGATAATATGTGACCCAGCCAAATGCGTTCGGAGATTAATTCTATAATTCTGACAGGTTTATATTTCATAGCGTTCCAGCTATAAGTCTGAGGTGAATTATAGATAGGAATAATGATTTTATAATTAATAATTGATATGCGTAATTAACAATAATTATCATCAGAGCATAGGGAGAACGCCTCCACTTTCCAATACGTAAGCCTACCGACGCCATGATAATAATCCAATCACTGATCTTCCTCCTCCTCGTTCTTCCCTTTGACATTTAGAAAACAAGCCTTAACTTTAAACAAGCCTTGACTAACTTCAAGTCTTAAAACTTGACAGAAGAAGAAGAAGGAAGGAATAAACTTCGAGTCGAGAGCCGCTAATGAACTATTCAAAGATGGCTGACGCTCTAATCGCCGAAGAACTTCTCTTGTTCATCAGATGCTTTTGTTCTTCCCGGAATTAGAAAGCCTGTCACCTAGCCGTCTCTATACTCCGTTAGGAAGTAGTGCCGTCAGTGCACCTCACGCGGAGCACTGTAGGCATTACTTAAGGATCTTTGCAGCGTCCCTTCGGCCCCTAGCTGCAACCCCTTTCGTTCCTTTTACTGTACCTCCGTTCATATCCTCTCTCTCTTCCATCTTACTTCCTCCACCCTCTCCTAACAACTGTTTCAATGTTATTTTCAGCGCTGAATGACCTCGTAGGTCCCAGCCCTTGACCTTTGGCCTAAATTTTAGATTCTAGTTCCAATTCCCAACCGTCGTTTTAAATGCTGTCACCCAGACGTTTAATTCTCCAGATTTCCCGTAAGCTAGTGAAGTCTGGCTCTGATTTTTTTTTTATAATAATGGGTATATTCAAGACAGAATTTAGCAGACTTTTAAAGGAGGTTTCGAGAATAGGTCTAGAATCTAGATGACGGCATCAGTTTCGACCGAAATTTATACTTATTTTCTGGCGTTTATTTGTGTCGACATTGACCCGACAAGTTGTAACGCCAGTAAAAGTTTATAACTGAGTTATCCAGTTACAGTTTCATACACGGTTCGCAAAGGCCTCATGAGAAAACTTATACCAATGGTCAAGGTGAGGTCAGATTAGTTTAAGCTACGTTAGGCTATTATAGGTAAGCCACTTCATGTCGTTTTTGTATTGTTTACCCAAACGCTTCGTTTCTCGCTTATCAAATTTCTTCTTCTTCTTCTCAGTTTGATCCCTAGAATTCAAGTCCATTCTAGAAAGAGAGACTTCATCAACAAAGGATGGCACTGAATGCTCCCATTAGCCAACGCTGACTGACCTCTGTCAAAATAACTCTGCTTCAATCTTCTGTAACCTGCCAAGCACATTCAGTTAACTGGCTGACTGGTCGATACCAGTCGGCGAAACAGCTCACGGCCAGTTAGTGAAACGGTCAATACTCAATTCTATCCGATTGGAGAACGAGGAGGGACCTGGGCAATCTCGGTCTAGAGTTTTTTTCTTTTTTTTTTTTTGTCAAACTTTAAAATCCCCATTACCGAAAGTTTTATGATTGAGGCGTAGCTGCAAGGAATGCTGATTTGGCGGTTTTTATTTTTTTTATATTTCGCGCTCCTGCGACCGTCGTTTGTTTGTGTGGGAGTGTGGGAAAGTGTGGATGAAAGGAAGATGGTGGTGGGAAAGTGTGGTCTGTTTTTTTTTTTAGATAAAAAAAATATGATTATTGACGCGAAGTCTTCACTCAACGGTCAGTTGATTTAATGTATGCACGGAGAGAGAGAGAGAGAGAGAGAGAGAGAGAGAGAGAGAGAGAGAGAGAGAGAGAGAGAGGTACGTAAAAAACCTATGCAAATAGATATATGACTGATTGACACCCTTATGAAAGAGCATTACTAAGATAAAAAGATTGTAAAAAAACACACTGACATTTTTTGGCGCATCCCAAAAAACTTAGGGATATTTTAAGATATATATAGAACGATTTTATACTAGAGGTGTTTTATGATGAAACTGCAACCTAAATCTCTCTCTCTCTCTCGATTTTAAACGAGACACGTATATGTAAAATGTTTAATTACATAATGTTACTAACACACACAAACAAATACATATCAACACTTACTTGTTCTCTCTCTGAATATAAAAAATAAGCCATTTGAGCGCCTAGGCCTACTCAAAAGATCTGCGCACTCAAACACGTACACACACACACACACACACACACACACACACACACAAAATAAAAAGCATCCTAAAACGATTAATGATAAAGGGTAAAAAAAAACTATATTTTTTTAAAGTTTTCACGGCTTCCTAATTACGTTGTCCCTAGAGAAATTACGCCCAATCCTTAGGGCATACAATTCATTAGCATCTTATATCATTAAGACCTCTCGTCCTGTTTACAACTCCTGTCTCTCTCTCTCTCTCTCTCTCTCTCTCTCTCTCTCAACCAATACCTTAGTTATGAAAACTTGAGCCTTTTTTGAAAATGTTTCGGCTGCGTCATTTCATTAGTTAAAAATGTTTTGGGTCTTTTTCATTATCTTTGTAATTAGGAGAGAGAGAGAGAGAGAGAGAGAGAGAGAGAGAGAGAGAGAGAGAGAGAGAGACTACAGGTGTTGGATTTCGTAATTAAGAGAGAGAGAGAGAGACTACAGGTATTGATTTTAGTAAATAATGAGAGAGAGAGAGAGAGAGAGAGAGAGAGAGAGAGAGAGAGAGAGAGAAGGGGATGTTTTGCACAGAATGTTATGTGCCTAAATGACTTCTCAGTTCATAGCTCTGTGTCGTAAGAGTTACCTCTACATTGAGAGAGAGAGAGAGAGAGAGAGAGAGAGAGAGAGAGAGAGAGAGAGAGAGAGAGAGAGCAACAAAATTCTTAATTACAAAACGAAATTGCATGCCTCATGTCCTCTTTCATAACTTTCGCGGAATCACTGGAGAATGCAGTAAAAGTTCAGAGATTATTTGCATAATATTTGCATACGCGTATGCCACTTGTCTCATTCCCCCATTCTTGTACAGAACGGTCTCGTGATGAGTTGCCAGATGTCACCAGAATTCTTGCGTAAGGAGAAGTTCATATAATGTTTTATTTCCCTCTTTTTCTTTTAATTTTGTTCAGATTTAAAGACTCGAAAGTCATTTTGTAATTTGGAATCCAATGAGAGAGAGAGAGAGAGAGAGAGAGAGAGAGAGAGAGAGAGAGAGAGAGAGAGAGCGTTGAATAGATTCAGTGTCATTTCATAAAAAAAGTTTATCTAAAAGAAAAGGAAAGAAAAGGTGTGTGTGTGTGAGAGAGAGAGAGAGAGAGAGAGAGAGAGAGAGAGAGAGAGAGAGAGAGAGAGAGTTGAATAGATTCTGTGTCCTCTCATAAAAAGTTTATCTAAAAGAAAAGGAAAGAAAATATGAGAGAGAGAGAGAGAGAGAGAGAGAGAGAGAGAGAGAGAGAGAGAGAGAGAGAGAGCCGCCTATATAGGTGATGGATTTTGTAAATAATAAATCGAGAGAGAGAGAGAGAGAGAGAGAGAGAGAGAGAGAGAGAGAAGAGCGTTGAATAGATTCAGTGTCATTTCATAAAAAAGTTTATCTAAAAGAAAAGGAAAGAAAAGGAGAGAGAGAGAGAGAGAGAGAGAGAGAGAGAGAGAGAGAGAGAGAGAGAGAGAGAGAGAGTTGAATAGATTCTGTGTCCTCTCATAAAAAAGTTTATCTAAAAGAAAAGGAAAGAAAAATATGAGAGAGAGAGAGAGAGAGAGAGATAGAGAGAGAGAGAGAGAGAGAGAGAGAGCCGCCTATATAGGTGATGGATTTTGTAAATAATAAATCGAGAGAGAGAGAGAGAGAGAGAGAGAGAGAGAGAGAGAGAGAGAGAGAGAGAGAGAGAGAGAGAGAGAGAGAGCGTTGAATAGATTCAGTGTCATTTCATAAAAAAAGTTTATCTAAAAGAAAAGGAAAGAAAAGGTGTGTGAGAGAGAGAGAGAGAGAGAGAGAGAGAGTTGAATAGATTCTGTGTCCTCTCATAAAAAGTTTATCTAAAAGAAAAGGAAAGAAAAAAGAGAAGAGAAAATAGAGAGAGAGAGAGAGAGAGAGAGAGAGAGAGAGAGAGAGAGAGAGAGAGAGAGAGAGAGCCGCCTATATAGGTGATGGATTTTGTAAATAATAAATCGAGAGAGAGAGAGAGAGAGAGAGAGAGAGAGAGAGAGAGAGAGAGAGAGAGAGAGAGAGAGAGAGAGAGCGTTGAATAGATTCAGTGTCATTTCATAAAAAAAGTTTATCTAAAAGAAAAGGAAAGAAAAGGTGTGAGAGAGAGAGAGAGAGAGAGAGAGTTGAATAGATTCTGTGTCCTCTCATAAAAAGTTTATCTAAAAGAAAAGGAAAGAAAAATATGAGAGAGAGAGAGAGAGAGAGAGAGAGAGAGAGAGAGAGAGAGAGAGAGAGAGCCGCCTATATAGGTGATGGATTTTGTAAATAATAAAGAGAGAGAGAGAGAGAGAGAGAGAGAGAGAGAGAGAGAGAGAGAGAGAGAGAGAGAGAGAGCGTTGAATAGATTCAGTGTCATTTCATAAAAAAGTTTATCTAAAAGAAAAGGAAAGAAAAGGTGTGTGATATAGGTGATGGATTTTGTAAAAATAATAAGAGTGAGAGAGAGAGAGTAGAGAGAGAGAGAGAGAGAGAGAGAGAGAGAGAGAGAGCGTTGTTGAATAGATTCAGTGTCATTTCATAAAAAAGTTTATCTAAAAGAAAAGGAAAGAAAAGGTGTGTGTGAGAGAGAGAGAGAGAGAGAGAGAGAGAGAGAGAGAGAGAGAGAGAGAGAGAGAGAGAGAGTTGAATAGATTCTGTGTCCTCTCATAAAAAAGTTTATCTAAAAGAAAAGGAAAGAAAAATATGAGAGAGAGAGAGAGAGAGAGAGAGAGAGAGAGAGAGAGAGAGAGAGAGAGAGAGAGAGCCGCCTATATAGGTGATGGATTTTGTAAATAATAAATCGAGAGAGAGAGAGAGAGAGAGAGAGAGAGAGAGAGAGAGAGAGAGAGAGAGAGAGAGAGAGAGAGTTGAGATAGATTCAGTGTCATTTCATAAAAAAGTTTATCTAAAAGAAAAGGAAAGGAAAGGTGTGAGAGAGAGAGAGAGAGAGAGAGAGAGAGAGAGAGAGAGAGAGAGAGAGAGAGAGAGAGAGAGAGAGAGAGAGAGTTGAATAGATTCTGTGTCCTCTCATAAAAAGTTTATCTAAAAAAAGGAAAGAAAATATGAGAGAGAAAGAGAGAGAGAGAGAGAGAGAGAGAGAGAGAGAGAGAGAGAGAGAGAGCCGCCTATATAGGTGATGGATTTTGTAAATAATAAAGAGAGAGAGAGAGAGAGAGAGAGAGAGAGAGAGAGAGAGAGAGAGAGAGAGAGAGAGAGAGAGAGAGCGTTGAATAGATTCAGTGTCATTTCATAAAAAAGTTTATCTAAAAGAAAAGGAAAGAAAAGGTGTGTGAGAGAGAGAGAGAGAGAGAGAGAGAGAGAGAGAGAGAGAGAGAGAGAGAGAGAGAGAGAGAGAGAGTTGAATAGATTCTGTGTCCTCTCATAAAAAAGTTTATCTAAAAGAAAAGGAAAGGAGAGAGAGAGAGAGAGAGAGAGAGAGAGAGAGAGAGAGAGAGAGAGAGAGCCGCCTATATAGGTGATGGATTTTGTAAATAATAAATCGAGAGAGAGCCTACAGTTGATGGATTTTGTAAATAATAAATTGAGAGAGAGAGAGAGAGAGAGAGAGAGAGAGAGAGAGAGAGATTGAGGCGAAAGGACGAGAGGAGAAGCAGATATGAGACTATAAAAGTCCTTCCACTTCCGGTCATGCATAAATGATGCACCTTCAACCTGGCGATGGATCGGAAATTGACGCGCTCAGTTGATGAGCAAAGTGATTGATTGATGCTTTCTTCGTTTCCTTTACTCTCTCTCTCTCTCTCTCTCTCTTTCTTCTTCTCCTCCTTCTTGTGTTTATCCTTGTTATTTTGATTGATTTGTTTGTCTATATTCTTTCTGGTTATCTGTTTGCTTTCTTCGTTCCCCTTCTGTCTCTTTCTTCTTCTTCTTCTTCTTCTTCTTCTTATTTTGGTTCATTTGTTTCTCTTTCTTCTTGTTTTATTCCTTATTCTGTTGTCTGTCTCTCTGTTACGTCAAAGAGAGGTGGTTTTGCGTCGCTGATTCAGTCTTAGAGATCGAGACTGTTCCTTCTCTCTCTCTCTCTCTCTCTCTCTCTCTCTCTCTCTCTCTCTCTCTCTCTCTCTCTCTCTCTCTCTCTCCCCTAGGTAAAGGTTTTCATCAATAAATTCATCTTTTATCTATGCCATCAGGAACACCAGAAGCAATTAATTACGGGACTTATTAAACACGAAAGAAAAATAAATAAATAAAAAAAAAATGATTCTTTATTGTTGACGTATCAACGACATGCATCTTCTTCTCTACTTGTCGTCCAGGAGAGCGGGACACTTATAGGGACTTTTTCTTCTTCTTCTTCTTCTTCTTCTTCTTCTTCTTCTTCTTCTTCTTCTTCTTCTTCTTCTTCAGAGAGATTAATGGCTTCCTCGCCTTCTTTCTCGCGAGAGAAATCATTACTACTTTTCCCTGTCCGCAAGCAAGGAGATGAAGAAAGTACTAAGGTTAATTTTACGTCCAAGCACATCTCCGTAATTGAAGATGGCGGGCGGAATCCATTAGAGAGAAAAATCTGTGATGAGACATGAAAAGCGTTGACGGGTGTGACAGGTGTTGACGGGTTTTAAAAGGGGTGGGGGTTAGTGGGTGGGGGGAATGTATGGTAGATGTATTTAGAAACTGGGTTTTGAATGATTTGAAGATGTATTGCTATAATGGAGAAATGACGTCATTATCACGTTTATATTAATGGAGAGTACTGAACCTATCTGACCTTTCCAAGGAAAAAACAAAATGGCGTCGTCATAAAATTTTCGCTAAAAAAAAATGGCGTCATAATAAAATTTTGCCTAAGAAATCGGTTTTACATCTTGTTAGAACTCTCAGAAAACAAAATGTCGTCGGTATAAAGGTTTTCGCTAAAAACCAAAATGGCGTCACGATAAAAGTTTGCCTGAGAAATCGGTTTAACGTCTTGTTAGACTTCTCAGAAAACAAAATGGCGCCGCTTTAAAAATATTGTTACGATATTGATAAACAAGCAGGGTTTCATACATACATACAGACATACTGGGTTTTATACATACGTACATACATATGTACTTACATACGTACATACGTACTTAAAATTATGCTTCATACACTTGTTTGCACTGTGCATCTAAACATGCACAACAAAAAACAAATCTAAAAATACACAAAAAAGAGAAAATATAAAAAAGAAAATACAACGCAAGCAAAAGAGAACATTCAATACAATGCAAGTAAAAGAGAACATTCTAAATATAGAACAGGTGAAAAGCCCAAAATGCAAATTTTTCCCCTTTCCTTTGTATTCTATCCTCGAGAATAAAAAAAAAAAAACAAAAAAAACTCCATTTCCAAACCATTTCGCCTCTGTAGTGGGCGGAGGAAACATGTCTTCTGAAACCGTGTGTGTGTGTGTGTGTGTGTGTGTGTGTGTGTGTGTGTGTGTGTACGTGTGTGTGTTCTGTTACGCAGCCAGGTACCGTAACAGGATACGGACGAAATTTATAAGGTGCGTTCTCTGTGACATCTTGATGGCTATGTTGGGGGTCCTGAATTTGGGGAATTGTGGCGTGCGTTTTTTTTCATTCGTGAGTGTGATCTCTCTCTCTCTCTCTCTCTCAGTTGTGCTGGACTGTTTATGTGTTAGTCTAGCTTATCTCTGTTACTCTTTGTATTTTCATCCATTATTTTTATATCCTCTCTCTCTCTCTCTCTCTCTCTCTCTCTCTCTCTCTCTCTCTCTCTCTCTCTCTCAGAATGAAAGAAAATGTCTCCCTGATCTGAGCAAAATGTTAAGGAAATTAGCTAATTGTTTTTTCCCCTAAAGTACTTTTTTCAATCGAGCCTTAATTTCACAAATTTTTATAAAAAACTGAAAATTTTTTTCATAATGAAATGATTTAAAAAAAGAAATTAGGTAACAAAAGTTCAGAAAACCCTCTCCCAATGAAAGAGGTAAATGAAAGGAAAAATAAATATAAAAATAGAAGCATTTCACGACTCTTGTTAATTAGCCTTCCAAGAATGGTCAAGTATCTGGGCTAAATCCCTTGTCAAGGATTAGCCGCCGTAGGGGGGTTAGTGCCATCAGTGCTCCTTACGCGGTGCACTGTAGGCATTACTTAAGGTTCCTCGCAGCGTCCCTCCGGCCCCTAGCTGCAACCTCTTTCATTTGTTTTACTGTACCTCCGTTCATATTCCTTTTCTTCCATCTTACTTTTCACCCTCTCCTAACAACTGTTTCACAGTGCAACTGCTTTGAGGTTTTCCTCCTGTTACACCTTTCAAACCTCCTTTACTCTCAACTTTCCTTTCAGCGTTGAATGACCTCATAGGTCCCAGCCCTTGGAATTTGATTTAATTCTTATGTCCTTATTCAAGTATGATTAGGGATTACTTAACTGCTCGTTGTAACTTCCTGGTTTTGATGGGATTACTATATTGTAGGATTGGGTTTTCGTATTCTAATTGTGCGTGTAAACTTTTTGATTATAGCAACATTACAGAATTTCGATTACAGACACATTACAGATTACTGAAATATGTTCTTGTGTACTTTTTCTGGGAGCAATTTCGAGACTTCTGGTAAAAAGTTATTCATTTTAGCTTTCTGTAAAAGAAAACTACTGAGATGGCTTTGTCTGTTCGTACGCACTTTATTCTGTCCGCCCTCAGATCTTGAAAACTACTGAGTCTAGAGGGCTGCAAATTGGTATGTTGATCATCCACCCTCCATTCATCAAACATACCAAATTGCAGGCCGCTGGCCTCAGTAGTTTTGATTTTACTTAAGGTTTAAAATTAGCCATAATCGTGCTTCTGGCAACGATATAAGACAGGCCACCAGCGGGCCGTGGTTAAAATTTCATGGACCGCGGCTCATACAGCACTATACCGAGACCACCGAAAGGTAGATCTATTTTCGGTGGGCCTGATTATGCGCTGTATCGGCTGTACAGAAAACTCGATTGAGCCGAAGGAACTTCGGCGCATTTTTTACTAGTAATTGAAATATTACAGCCACAGGATTTTATATTCTGCAACATTAAATATTACCTAAAAGAAGCGTTCAGAAGCAATTGGTATAACAGTAGAATCCACAAAAATAATTTCAGACATTCGTAAGCGGCCCACAGCCTAACTTTGGCGTAAGCACACGTCACAGGAACGACACTCCCCTTCACATCAAAGACGGGAAAACTATCAAAGCAGATTTCTGTTTTGTTGGAAATAACGAGAACTTACAAAAAAATAAAGTTTTTCGAAAGTACCTCAGGCTTTTACGGAAGTGAAAACTTTCGGCTGTACCCTTCGTTTCAGTAACTTCGTCTCGTCACATTCCGGGAATTTTTCCGAAGAGGCGACTGGAATATCAAATGACAGTTTGGGGTTCCTGGTCTGTCAGTAATCGTTATCAGTTTTCTGTGAAAGAAAACTATTGTGCCGGCTTTGTCTGTCCGTCCGCACTTTTTCTGTCCACCCTCAGATCTTAAAGACTACTGAGGTTAGAGGGCTGCAAATTGGTATGTTGATCATCCATCCTCCAGTCATCAAACATACTAAATTGCAGCCCTCTAGCCTTATTAGTTTTTATTTTTTGTAAGGTTAAAGTCAGCCATAATCGTGCTTCTGGCAACGCAACAACAAAGGCCACCACGGCCGGGTGAGAGTTTCATGATGGGTCCCGGCTCATACAGCATTATAGCGAGACCACCGAAAGATAGAGAGATCTATTTTCGGTGGGCTTGGTTATACGATGTGCAGAAAACTCGACTGCGCCGAAGAAACTTCGGTGCATTTTTTACTTATGTTAATAACCAAAGCCTCTTTCTGTTCTTCTTCTTCTTCTTCTTCTTCTTCTTCTTCTTCTTCTTCTTCTTCTTCTTCTTCTCAGATTAACCCCAGGTCTCTGCTTTTAATACGCCTCCTCCAGCTGTTTCCATCATGAAACGCACATTTTTCGTAATTGCTTTTCGCAGATGTTTTACAGAAGGATGCCCATCTTGACCCCAGCCCTCCCTCTTTTTATACGGGCTTGGGACTGGCGCTGAATCGGGTTTGCTCGCCAGCCCAATACCCCATCCCTAAATTGGGTTCCAAAGCCCATTTTTATAGATGCAGTTATTGTGTTTATGGTGGGGTTTAGAGTAGCATTCTAAGGCGTAAATTTGGCAAGTAAGGGATATAGGCCTATTATAACCTGGACTTTGTGAGTTAATAGTCGATGTCCATCTTTATAGCTCTGGGATATATTACATCCTGGACTTTAGAGGTTAAAGTCCATCTGTAAAGCTGTGATATTTCACTGTATAGGATTACGAAGGCGTAAACCCGCTAAATCAATCCCAGGAATAAATTAAACTTCCGGAGCTAGACTCATGCACCGAAAACCTTATTTTCTTCATTCGGGACACACGTTAATACGCCTTCTTCATCAGGGGGACCTGGCCTGGGCACTATATCCTGGACTTTAGAGGTTTAAAGTCCATTTGTAAAGCTGTGATTCCTCATCATACGGGATTACGAAGGCGTAAACCCGTTAAATAAATCCAGGGAAAAATCTACTTTTCGAAAGCTAGACTCATACGCCGGGGTTTTCTTCGCCCGGGACACGCATTAATATACGCTTCAAGGACCTTCTTCGTATCCTGGCGTGATTCCTTCAATTCCTCCTCCGCGTCCTCGTGAACTTACCGAGTCGAGGGCGTTGCACAAAGGCGCGAGCGCGCGGCGGTAATTCCCAGGGAAGAGATTCCTCCTCCATTTGCCATCGAGATTAAACCGCAAGTTTGGGGGAGGGCCGTGTGGCCGTTTCATTGTCCCAGCAGGATATGGCTTGTCGTCTTGGAATTCCTCATCCTCATTCTCCTCCTTCCTTCTCCTTCGCTTTGTCGAGGAGGAGGAGGAGGAGGAGGAGGAGGAGGAAGAGGAGGAGGAGGAGGAGGAGGAGGAGGAGGAAAGGGTCCTTTTGCGATTTCTCTCTCTTGCCGGAGACTCATTTCCTTTGTCATTTTCTCTGGCTCGTCCTCTTCTCTCTTTCATTCCGGGGGGAAGAAGAAGAAGAAGAAGAAGAAGAAGAAGAAGAAGAAGAAGAAGAGGAAGGGGGAGGGGGATAGACGCCCTCACTTCCGTCGGGATTGAGCAAAAATATATATATTGATTCGTGGGAATAAGGAATTGTATGAATGACTCCACCGTAATTATTGAAATACAAGAAATCACAATAATTATGATAACTTATAACTTATTTTTTCTTGTTTTCCTTTCTATTTTTCTTAATAAAAATAATTGTTCTTCTTTTTGATGAACGAAAAATGGACCAATTATTAGCTTGCAACGGCAAGAGCCCGTTATCCGAAAAAAGGCATTAATGATAAAATTAAAACAAACCAACTATAATAAATATTAACACACACAAACACATATATATGTGCGTTTGTTGGTGTGTGTCTGTGTTTGTTTGTGTGTGTGTTTGTGTACGTGTTAGTATGTGTAAAAGTGGCTGTATGCGTTAATATTATTTATGGTTTATTATATATATATATATATATATATATATATATATATATATATATATATTCAATATATATATATATATATATAATATAAATGTGTGTATATGTGTATGTATGTATGTATATATATATATATATATATATATATATATATATATATAGAGAGAGAGAGAGAGAGAGAGAGAGAGAGAGAGAGAGAGAGAGAGAGAGAGAGAGAGACTATTAATCATTCACAATTCGCCCCTTCCACACACATACACTTTCATTTTCAACACATTGCAGATGCTGTCAGCTAATCTAAAATACACGACCTCGGAATCAGGCCGCCTCCCTTATCAATACTTTTATGCCTACGAACACTCGCCCATGTAAAAATTCAACAGGTACTGTGTCGTGGGTAATGGTTTCGTATCCCAGATGGATTCCAAGGATTTGATAAATTTTCGTGCGTCTTGTATATATCTATATATCATTATATACTGTATATATATATATATATATATATATATATATATATATATATATATATATATATATATATATATATATATATATATATATATATATATATATATATATATATATATATATATATATATTAACAAACTTTAATCCTGATCACTTGTAATCACATTTGTCATGTAAATGCAACACCGTCAGATTAGAGAAAAAGGCATATATATATATATATATATATATATATATATATATATATATATATATATATATATATATATATATATATATATATAATTCTTGTTACATAATCCCAACAGTTACAGAAATATTATTACAAAAAAATAATTAATAATCCCTCTGCTGCAACCCACCTACCCTCTTATTCTCTAGTGAATACATTTAATATATAACCTATATATTCTGAAGACATAAATTATCGTTACAATATTGCAGTACACTCCTTTTTTTCTATAATACCTCACCAACACTTACTAGCAGTTAAGTATTAACTTCCTCATTACCGTAAGTAATATGCTTCCATAAACTAGCATAAACAGACCCCCAATAATTTGAATATATAGTTTTCTTTGTGAAGTATTTTATGGAATCCCTAATAATTTGAATATATAAAAAATTACAGTTTGAATATATAGTTTTCAATATGAAATATTACATGGAACCCCCTAATACTTTGAATATATAGAAAATTACAATTTAAATATATAGTTTTCTATGTGAAACCTTAAATGGAATCCCTAATAATTTGAAGACGTTGAGGCGTCAGTAGTCTACAAGGATGTGAAATAATTCAGTGGTCTTTCATAGGTGACTTTTGTAGGTCGCACTGTACTTAACGGTTCTAAATATTTGATGGCACGTTCGTTTGGCTTAAGGCACTTACAGTGCTTTTCTCCCGAGTTACTCTATTCGGTAGAATATTGATTTGAAAGTTGAAAGGCTTTAAAAGGACTCTTTTTTTTTGCCTTGGTCTTTGGGTGTAGTGTGGAATTTGGGGTGCAATTATACCTCAATGCGAAGAGGACCCAGGTTTTTTTTGGGGTGCGACGCTCGGGACGGTACCCGGGAGGTTTGGGTTCGAACCCAATGGTGATAGAGGTTTATCTTTTATTATAATAATAATAATAATAATAATAATAATAATAATAATAATAATAATAATAATAAACCATCTGCACTAATACATTTCCGAGATTCACGAAAAATAATAGCACATTAATGTAATGTTTACTTTTTTCTCTCTCTTTAAATTCACTCGTTTAATGACTAAGGACTTTCTCTCTCTCTCTCTGTTCAAGAGAAACATTTCTTTACTCTGCCTGAGTTCCCCTCCCCCACCTCTCTCTCTCTCTCTCTCTCTCTCTCATTTCCACTTCAAATAAAAAAAAAAAACACAAACTTCTCGCAATTAAAACCGAGAGAAAGTACTACCACAACAACTCAGTAGTTACGTCAACCAACTCCCCCCCAAAAAAAAAAAATTCCCCGACGTAAGAAGAATCACGACAGACGCAGCACACGTCGTAAACGGGTAGGCATCGTATTAACTCCGTAATGACCGCCGCCGCCACTCGGCCGAGTAATGGCGGAGCGCGCGAGAGCGCCAGTGCGTTAAGTTTTATCGGTAATTACGTAGATTTTAGTGCTTCTTGCGTCTGTAGTTTCAGGATGTGTCCGCTTGAGGGAGCGATTGGCTCGTGAGATTGAGATGTGTCTCGTAAACCTTCTATTATTATTATTATTATTATTATTATTATTATTATTATTATTATTGTAATGTGTACCGTGGTTTTGTTTCTAATGTTTTACGTGTTCTTAGATATTTCTTCTCTTATGTGCAGGTAATTCTTAGGTGTGACTTCTCCTATGTGAAGCGTTCTTTTGTTTTTTAATGTTTGACTTATTCTTATAAGTTCTCTCATGTGAAGTGTGCTTTTGTTTCTGATATTCTACTTATTCTTAGATACTTATTTTTAGATATGACTTCTGTTATGTGAAATACGCTTTTATTTCAAAGTTTTTACTTATTCTTGGGTATAACTTCCCTCATGTGAAGTGTGCTTTTGTTTCTAATGTTTTACTTATTCTTAGATATAACTTCTGTCATGTGAAATATGCTTTTTTTTATTTTTTACTTATTCTTGGGTGTGGTTTTGTTTCTAATGTTTTACATATTCTTAGGCATAATTTATCCTATAGGAAGTGCGCTTTTGTTTCAAATGATTTACTTAGTCTAAGGTATAACTTCAGTTAACTGTAGCGGGATTTAGTTTTTAATGTTTGACTTATTCTTAGGTATAACTTCTCTTAATAATAATAATAATAATAATAATAATAATAATAATAATAATAATAATAATAATAATAGATTAGTATAGCGTGCATTTGTTTCTAATATTATAATTATTTTTAGATACAACTTGTCATATGTAGCGTGGCTTTGTTTCACTAAAACGAAATAATCTCAGTTAAAAAAAAAAATTTAATATCCCTTACCACCCTATATCTCCCATTGGCCCTTTCAGAAAATAAAATACCCGTGAAAACAAGCAGTTCTTTGTTCTCACCGAATCAGATTTTAATTTAGATTCCACCGTAGAAAATGACAGCCATCCGTTCCCCCTTGACAACACACTCGTGGTACATTACACCTCTCGTCGAGAGGAAGCGAATAAAAGGCAGTTATGATAAAAAAAAAATTGTTTTGAAATGATATAAAATTGTATCTTTTGTCGCTTTGGGTAAAAATAATATATATCCACTTTTGCGATGATTAAAAAATCCGTTGTCGTGAAAAGGCTTTCAAATGGGAGAGAATAGTTTTATGGTTGGTCAGTGGGAATGCATTGTAAGTCTTGTCATTGTAAGTTTTGTGATGAACAGGGAGAGGGACTGAACTAAAATTAAACGCTTATTTACCTTAATTAAAATTAAACGCTTATTTACCTTAATTAAAATTAAATGCTTATTGGTCTTAATTAAAATCAAACGCTTATTGGTCTTAATTAAAATTAAACGCTTATTGGCCTTAATTAAAATCAAACGCTTATTTACCTTAATTAAACGCTTATTCACCCTCACTGAAATTAAACCCTTATTTACCTCAATTCAAATGAAACTTATTTACCTTTGATTAAAATTAAATGCTTATTTACCTTAATTAAAATTAAACGCTTATTTACCTATGTCACGAATGTACCGATTTTTATACTTATGTTTTTAGCTGACGGTAAATATCCGAAGCTGATATCATTGCGACCAATGGGGGGAGCTGTACCAGATGAGTAGCCAATCACGGTTAGCCACAACGATATCGGTTACCATTATTTACCGTCAGCTTTGAAAGAAAGGATAATTGGAAATTTCAAAATAAAGTTAATTAGCTTATGAATGCAGGAACATTACGAATAATAATAATAATAATAATAATAATAATAATAATAATAATAATAATAATACACCATGATTTATGATAGGGTTATATTAACGAATAATATTTGCTAAATATTAATAATTAAATAAAACAAGTAAGAAATGCGCTGAAGTTTCTTCGGCGCAATCGAATTTTCTGTACAACGTATAATGCTGTACAAAACTATCCTTTGACCAGCCAGCGGCTCAGTTGCTCCCCAGATGCGGTCAAGCTAAAGTGCGTCGCAAGCCGCCGAAAAGCTCTGCCAGACGCACGATCCACGGCTAACCTTAACCTTAAATAAAATGAAAACTACTGAGCCCAGCGGATTGTAATTTGGTATGTTTGATGATTGGAGGGTGGATGATCAACATACCAATTAGCAGCCCTCTAGCCTCAGCAGTTTTTAAGATCGGAGGGCGGACAAACAAAGCTGGCACAATAGTTTTACTTCACAGAACATCAAAACTAGTTACGTAATTGACCATCATAACTAGAATTACAATACTGACATTTTTTTTTAGCAACAAACGAAAACGAATGACATTTGTCATTCTTCTCTCTATTGACATAAGCTATTTATGAACCCCGATCCTGGGATTACAGATTAATCCTCCAAATCCCGGATTTGTCGCAAAAATATTCCAAGGTTCGGGTATTTTTTGTATTTAATAGTTATCAGGGGATTTTAGACGTGATAGGATTTTTGTCGAATGTGGAATGTGTAGTTATTATTGACGGCCATAGATTACAGAAAAATTGATGCCAGATTATACAATTTGTTTATTTTAAAAAAATGTATTAATTCTACATGATATTATTAGTAATTTAATTATCTGTTGATGGAATGTGTAAAATAAAGTTACTATGGAAGGGCATAGATTACAGAAAAATTGATGCCAGATTTTACAAATTATTCATTTTCAATAAATGTGTTAATTCTATATTATATTATTAGTAATGTTATTATATGTTGATGGAATGTGAAAAATATAATTACTGAGTCGAAGACTATAGATTATAAAAATCAAAATAAATCTGAAGCAAGATTATGCAAATTTACTAAGGGATTCAGAGCCGATGAAACACGGTTTTTCGGCAACACCTTTTATCAAAGCATCGGATAAAGGTGAAAGTTGGCAAGTGTATATTTTATAACCCTACCTAATTATTGCAAGTGTTATTTACTACCTAAGTTCAATAGTTCTGGTACTTACCAGAGTAAAAGTGGGTTTCCTATGCCAGAGCCATCAAAATCGCAGGTAAGGGTTTTGAACACAATAATGACGTTAACCTATGACGTCATAAGGCTCCACCCACAGTGAAGAGAAGTTTACATATGGGGAAAACGTCTCTTCACTGTGGCTCTGCCCACTTGGCGATGGCATATTCACTAATTGATATTAGCACCCAAGGCCAAGAGAAAGGGAAGGTTTGCTCACTTTCCCCCAAATATCCCATGTAGGTGGAGCTTTGTCTACTTCCTTATTGCATCAGCAGGTGAATTGCCGCAATGAGCATGTACCTCGAAGATATGTCATCGCCTACATAGTTACTCCAGGCAGGAGGCAACGACATCCAATTGGGTAGACCTTGTCTCTCTTGGCCTTTTTAATACCCATACAAGGCTTCAGCAATATCAATGATGGCGAGCAGGATTTGTCATCGTCCCCTTGATAGCATTATCATTCTCAATAATTTTATTATTATTATTATTATTATTATTATTATTATTATTATTATTATTATTATTTTGTGGAGGTTTCATTGCAACTTCCACAGCAGTTGTTAGGACTAAGTTGTTAGCTTGGATTTCTTCCATTTTCTTGATATTCGTATTGTTTCTACTTTACAAATAATTCAGTGCAAGTAGTTCATCCACATAATGAACCAGTCTATAGCTCATTTGTTAGATCTACATCTATTCAGGGCGGGAATACAAAAGACAATCCATTTTGTTTATCTCAGGTTTTGACACTATAGCCTTCTGTTTGCAGCATGTCAGGAGCGGTCACTAGAAGTAGAATTTAAATGAAAAGCAATGATGCCTCATTTCCCTCAATTGTTAGAGTTGTAAAGTCAACGCCATTGTTTTATTTCAGTTAATGTAACCCATTGTTATTTTTCTTGGTTTTTTATTTATATCATATAACACCTAAACAGCGCTTGTATACTCGCTGCAAATAAAAGGTACTGGTAGGAGTCAAGATTTTGAGGGCAAGCTCAAGCTATTATTTACCTGCTTCAATATCAATCAATTGTAACACGATTTATATTGATATGCATGGAAAGGAAAATATATTGAAATCAGTTTGAATGAGGAACATATTGTTATAATCACTGTGTTTTAATAGATATGTTTTAGAGGTACAAATAAAACATCTAACACTATACATAATTAATTTACAAAATGTCTTCGTCGTCGTCACTCTCGAGGAGGAGGTCATCATCCACGTTTTCATCGTCGCTAGCGAGATCAATAATGACTGGTCCCACGCTCTCATGGATAATGTCCGATTTCAAGTACTCTTCCTCAAAATGACGTGTTGTCTAACAGCTCCTGCCCGCACTTTTGGGGCGGCCAAGTAACCATTACCCACCATAGAAATAATTACCTATTCACACTAGAGTAAATCTTGCCACAGGTCTTCTCGCTTCAATACAAAGTGGTAAGCCGTAGCACAAATGCAGTCTTGCAACCACGGGGACAATTCCATATCCTGCTGGCCATTATCGAATTTGTCGAAGCCTAAATTCTTTAAGTATATCCATTCACCGCCTACCTGGTGGATGGGCGGAGCCTTATGACGTCATATTATGTTTACGTCACGAATTGTTTTAGGATCCTTGTCTGTGATTTTCTCGGTCCCGGCATCGGTGACTTCATTTTACTCTATAAATATCAAAACTATCGAACTTAGGCTCTAAATAATACTTGCAAAAATTAGGTAGGGTTATAAAATATACACTTGCCAACTTTCAGCTTTATCCGATGCTTTGATAAAAAGTTGTTGCTGAAAAACCGTGTTTCATCGGTTCTGAATCCCTTAGTAGTTGATATTTTAACAAATTTTGCTAAAAAATAATTTTTTTTATTTTGAAAATTAAAATTAGTAACAGTAATTTTGTTATATTTTGAAACAAAACAAAATGAGATAAATAAAATCTATATAAATTTAAAGAATAATTTAAAAATTTTCGTCTACGAAACATTCTGAAACTCCTCAAATTATCGTTCAAAGACCCATTCATTCCTTCACTCAAATGAACGAAGCACTTTGAAAATCCGTCGTTTATCGTTCAAAGGGTATATTTAGGTAAACCAGTTTATTACGGAAGTTAAATCATCATTAACAGTCTTAAAAAGTGAATTTGTATTTAAAAAGTATTTCAAAAATTACATTAAATAACCTAATTTTTTTTCATGCGCTATTTAAATTTTCTCGACCAGTGGTTCTCAACCTGGGGGGTGTGCCCCCCTAGTGGGGGCATTAGCAATTTCCAGGTGGGGGCGCGAGCCCTGAGGAGAAATAAAAAATCCTCTAATTATATTCGTTATTCTCTTAACAAGAGTCGCTAAGAAGCAGTGTCAAGTATCTCACTAATTCATTCCCAAACGAACAAAACACCCGTTCTCTTTCTCTTTTTTTTTTTTTTTTTTTTTTTTTACTTCTCTTTAAATCTGGGAGGGAATTTTACACATAGATGCAAAGGCGGGGGCGGGTGGATGGAAGGACCAACTCTCAGAGGGGGCGTAGTAATAAAAAGGTTAAGAACCACTGCTCTTCAAAATACGAGTATTTTGGAATAATGAATCTAGATACAGCGGAAAGTTAATTATGGTGAAACTATGGCGGACCTCTCAAACCGTGGCTATTATCTCTTCTTGTGGGAGAATATTTAAAGGTAATGTTCCCTATGAACGTAATATTATATCCTGGAATAAAATCTATTTGATGTCTTTC
>NC_089777.1:19294036-19311536 GCF_040412425.1 Macrobrachium rosenbergii | reverse complement strand
TTACTTTGATAGACTGAATAAAATATATATTTTCTTTTTCACATTGCCAACCTTTAGTGGGAACACCTCAAAAAAAAAAAATATCCCATTGGAAACTTAAAGAGCTTTGACTGGTCGCAGCAATCTGCTGCTGATGACAGGGTCTTGGTTCGAAGGTGATGTCCACCAGTTTTGATGTCGAGGTTTTATTTTTTTATTTTGATTTTTTCATCCATTTTCACTCGTCGTTTCAAGTCCCAACTTCCCGTTGTCAGCTTCCAGCTTCTTTCTAACCGGAGGCGACAGTTTACGAAAACGTTTCTTCTCGGAAGCGACAGTTTATGAAAACGTTTCTTCTCGGAAGCGACAGTTTATGAAAACGTCTCTTCTCGGAAGCGACAGTTTACGAAAACGTTCTTCTCGGAAGCGACAGTTTACGAAAACGTTCTTCTCGGAAGCGACAGTTTACGAGAACGTTTCTTCTCGGAAGCGACAGTTTTTGAAAACGTCTCTTCTCGGAGGCGGCAGTTTATGAAAACGTCTCTTCTCGGAGGCGACAGTTTATGAAAACGTCTCTTCTCGGAAGCGACATTGTTGAAAACGGCATTTTTCGCGAACGTTTCTTCTCGGAGGCGACAGTTTATGAAAACGTCTCTTCTCGGAAACGACAGTTGTTGAAAACGGCATTTTTCGCAAACGTTTTTTCTCGGAGGCGACAGTTTTTGAAAACGACAGTTTTTGAAAACTCGGAGGCGACAGTTTTCGGAAACATATTCTTTACGGAGGCGACAGTTTTTGAAAGTGGCCCTTCTCGGAATCGCCAGCTTTCGAAAACATATTCTTTACGGAGGCGACAGTTTTTGAAAACGACAGTTTTTGAAAACTCGGAGGCGACAGTTCTTGAAAACGACAGCTTTTGAAAACGCCCCTTCCCGGAATCGCCAATTTTTCGAAAAAGTCTCTTCTCGGAAACGACGGTATTTGAAAGCCACAGTTTTTGACACCGTCCCTTCCCGGAGGGGCCAATTTCCGAAAACGTCTCTCTTCGGATGCGAGAATTTTTCGCAAAACATTTCCCCCCTCGAAGGCTTTGCTTGTGAATCGCGTCCTTCGAAATTCATGAGTAAGCATGTCACCCCATTCAACGCTCTTCCCTCGTCAAATGTCTCCTCCAGCCATAAACATCTTGCCATAAAAGTTTAAGAGTGTCGGGTATCGCCTCCGCTGCCCCAAGGATCCATAAACGTCCTGACGCTTCTTTATTTCGCGGAGGAGGAGGAGGAGGAGGAGGAGGAGGAGGAGGAGGAGGAGGAGGAGGAGGAGGAGGAGGAGGAGGAGGACAGAGAAGTGTTATGATGTCACCGGAATTCAGAAACAGAACGTTAGTTAATGTCACCAGAACTGAGAAACAAATCAGCAAGTAATGTCACCAGAACTGGTGATGTACTCAGAATTCAGAAACAGAACGTTAGGTAATGTCACCAGAACTGAGAAACAAAACATTGCTAATGTCACCAGAAATGAGGAACAAAACATCGGCAGTATTTACAAGAACTGAAAAGCGAAACAACAAACAATGTCACTGGGACTGAAAATATGGGGCAATGTCGCCAGAACTAAGAAACAGCACAGCGGTAATGTTACCAGAATTCAGAAACAAACCAGTTGGTAATTTCACCAGATGAGAAACAACAGGGGTATTGTCACGAGAATTCAGAAAACAACAGGAGCAGTGAGAAACTATGACAATGTAACCAGAGACTCTCTCCCTGCTTATGTTTTCCCAATCTCATGATAGCTACCGTTTTCCTTTCTTTTCCTGATTGGACTTAAAGAATTAAAATAAAGAAGCAATTTTCTAGTATTCTTATGGGATTGCTAGCAGATAAATACGAAGATGTTTCTTCTATATATCTTTTTCCATTAGGAGATGCATTCTAGAAGTTGCTAGCCTCACGTCCCACCAAATGGCTATCCAACGAGCTTGTGCATCGAAGACAACTGATGGTCACCCATCCAAGCAATAGCCAGACCTAACAATACATAGTTTTGCCGACCAGAACATCCCTTTACTAAATGATTAACAATCCACTAAAAGCATTTATATGAAATTCTGACCAGATTCCATTAGGAGAACCCATATAACTTTTTCTAATGCTTTAGCGAGCCCGGTGGAATCGAGTTATATACTGTGTTGCAAGTGCTACTCAATGTTGCAAGATCTTAATCTCTCTCTCTCTCTCTCTTTATGTTGTGTGAGTGACGTAAATGGGAGTGATAGTTTGTTTCGTTGGAGAGAGAGAGAGAGAGAGAGAGAGAGAGAGAGAGAGAGAGAGAGAGAGAGAGAGAGAGAGAGAGAGAGTTGGTACGTATAGCTTCTCTTAAACTTTTTCGAAGGGAATTTCCTAAAGTTAAGTTCCCTGATACGATTAAAATACAAACGAGAATTTCTATTGTGGCGTCACAGCGATCAAGGTCACTAGGAGGAGAGAAAAGTGTGATGGACAAAGCTAAAGAATTACTTCCGGAAAGAGAGTTGTAGAGACAGGGGAAAACGAACGCAACGACGGAATTCCAAAGGCAGGGAGTGTAGGGAATGAAATAATCACAAAGCTGATGACGCTTGGGTTGCTAATCTCCACGGAGGAGAGAAAATGTCTACTTATTTATTTCTACACTTTCAAGTTAATTTTCTACATGCATGCATATTTATTTCATAATTCTGATACAAGAAGATGCAGAGAGAAATATTAATATTAAAAGCAAGAGATAAAAAACAGCACGAACTCAAAACAGGATGTTTACATTCCACGTAATCAAAGTCAGATGTAATTTGATTAAGATTCAAGGTCCTATAAATATTATTTTTTTTCGAAAGCTCAGAGTGAAAAAAAATAATCCTTTGCTGCAAATTAACGTAATTTTGTCATCAAAGGTCTGAATTAGCCAAGGGGGGGTGGGGAGATGGGAGGATGAAATTAGTAGGCTACTTGTATCAACTCGACGTTAAAAAGAAATATATATATATATATATATATATATATATATATATATATATATATATATATATATATATATATATATATATACATACTTATATGTACTTTTATATATATATAAATTTATATACATATGTATATATATATATATACACACATATACTTCCTTAACCAGAATTTGAATTTAATTTTGATTTTCAATTTATGTAATTCAAGTTTTCGAATTTTCTTATTTTTCACTAGTAAAGAATTTTCGTTTTTTAATTTTCATTTGTAAAGTTCGATTTAAAAGTGTAAAAGTAAAATTCTAATTTTGCAATGATATACTTCAAATTTTCCAATTTCATTTTCATAAAGCTCACTTAATGAATTAGAAAACGTCAATCACCAATAGATAAACACTTTTCTAAATCCAACACGTAAATAACGGGACATGTTTAGCTTTTCTTGATGACGTATAATTACTATTTTCAATTCACGAACATAATGAATCCGGAAAATATTATTTATTATTTTTCTGCACTTTTTCTGTCCGCTCTCAGATCTTAAAAGCTACTGAGGCTACAGGGCTGCAAATTGGTATGTTGATTATCCACCCTCCAATCATCAAACATACCAAATTGCAGCCCTCTAGCCTCTGTAGTTTTTATTTTATTTTATTAAAGTTAGCATAAAGTTAGCCATAATGGTGCGTCGGGCCGTGGTCAAAGTTTCATGGGTCGCGACTCATACAGCATTATACCGAGACCACCGAAAGATAGATCTATTTTCGGCGGCCTTGATTATACGCTGTACAGAAAACTCGACTGCGCCGAAGAAACTTCGGCGCGTTTTTTACTTGTTTTTAATGAAGCTCATTTGTAAATTGCTTCCCATTAAAAAAAAAAAACAATTGAAACGAATTCTATATGCCTGCTATTTCATTACGGTACTGGAAAAAAAATATTGCCAAAACAATTTCAAACTTTTTCCCCACAATTAGAGGCGAAAAAGCCATCGAGAGAGAGAGAGAGAGAGAGAGAGAGAGAGAGGAATATACAAAGATGGAGTAATCCTATTCCTGTAGAGAGAGAGAGAGAGAGAGAGAGAGAGAGAGAGAGAGAGAGAGAGAGAGAGAGAGAGAGAGAGAGAGAGAGAGTGGGAAAACTTAAAAAGAAAGACCTTTCCTATTCCTGTATAAAGAGAGAATGGGAATAAGTCAGAGAGAGAGAGAGAGAGAGAGAGAGAGAGAGAGAGAGAGAGAGAGAGAGAGAGAGAGAGAGAGAGAGAATTAAAAAGACGGACACGCAAACCATTAATTCGTCGATTGGAGTTGAAAAACGTGAATACAATATTCAATCGGTCATTTGTTCCTGAGCGAGTCAATTACATGAATGATTTTTTTTTAACTAAAGAACAATTTAACTATTTTTTTGAACAGTTTAACTGTTTTTTTTTTGGGGGGGGGATAGTTCAACCTTTCCATTACGTTAAAAAATTATTTTCTCTCAAAACTGATAATATTAATAACAGGATTCTAAAAGCTTATTAATATTATATTAAAAGGATTTCTGTGTCTGTTTACAGATAATTTTAAGGTGTTATTTCATATTGTCTGCAATCAGGAAAAAAATGATGTTTTAAATTGTTTTTTAAGAAATCATGAAAACGGTAATTTTTATTTATTTATTTATTAATTACTTATTTATTTATTTATTTATTTATTTATTTATTTATTTATTTATTTATTTATCTATTTATTTATTTATTTATTTAGAGAGAGAGAGAGAGAGAGAGAGAGAGAGAGAGAGAGAGAGAGAGAGAGAGAGAGAGAGAGAGAGAGAGAGAGAGAGAGGTGTTATTTCATATTGTCTGCAATCAGGAAAAAATGATGTTTTAAATTGTTTTTAAGAAATCATGAAAACGGTCATTTTTATTTATTTATTTATTAATTACTTATTTATTTATTTTTTTAATTAATTTATTTATTTATTTATTTATCTATTTATTTATTTATTTATTTATTTATTTAGAGACAGAGAGAGAGAGAGAGAGAGAGAGAGAGAGAGAGAGAGAGAGGCCACGATCTATTCCTGTATGCGAGAGAAAGAGACAGTAACTCAGAGAGAGAGAGAGAGAGAGAGAGAGAGAGAGAGAGAGAGAGAGAGAGAGAGAGAGAGAGAGAGAGAGAGACGAAGAACACTTAGAAGAGAATATAATTATTGTGAAAGCAAAGGAGACGAATTCCCCTCCCACCGCCATTCCTATCTTGATAGGCAGGTGGCGTCACAAAGGAGAGGGTCGTGTCTGGGAAACCACAAAGGAACTCATGCATATATTCATGTGGAATATTGCCAAGTATCGCACAAAGAAGTCAGAGGGGAAATGAGGGTGTATAAGTGGCGCACGAACACTTTGTCATTGTTAAGTGGGAAAGAGGAAAATTACCGTACTCAGATGGGCGCGTGAGTTAAAATACATATATATGTGTGTGTGTCGTTTCGTGGTCCAGCAGTTAACACAACTGACCTCATCCTCAAGTGACCTAAAATACTTTACCTGGTGGGCAGTCGATTGTCGTGAGTGGCAGTCAGAGTGAAAAAGAATATTTCCTAGTTACCTCTGACGAAACAGTACTTCCAGAGACAAGCAACGTCAGGTGTGGTCTTTAGTTGGACGGGTAACCATCGAGTCAAACTAGATGTCAGTGTTACATAAATTTTCATGAACACCCGTTTGGTAGTTGTAGGGCTCACAACCCCACCCCATAAATAAAATTCTTTATGTATGACAATTTTGCTGTTATTTTGTTCTGTTTTTTGTGAGAGAGAGAGAGAGAGAGAGAGAGAGAGAGAGAGAGAGAGAGAGAGAGATAAAACACTGAAAAAAATGTATCCAGCGCAAAAAATGAATAAAAAATGAAATGTAAATTTACAGAAATTTTCGGCTTAAATTCAGGAGAGTGATTACCTACAGGATACAGGTGAAGGGGATGTGTACTGTATACAGGAGGGAGGGGAAGGCGTTGAATGTCCACGTAAGGCTTATAGCGTCGAGGGAGGGGGGAATAAAAAAGAATAAATTTGTCAGCGTTTGCATAAATGATAGAGTGGAAAGTGACAGGGAGGTGGGTATATTCTCCAGAATTTGTCTAAAATGTTGGTGTGTGTGTGCATATAATATATACGTATATATATATTTATATATATAAATATATATACACATATATATACATATATGTGTATATATATATATATATATATATATATATATATATATATATATATATATATATATATATATATATATATATATATATATATATATATATATATATATATCAAAATATGAACATTTAAAATATCAAGTTCACTGGATTCTCATTTAAGACAATACAAAGACATATATATATATATATATATATATATATATATATATATATATATATATATATATAGAGAGAGAGAGAGAGAGAGAGAGAGAGAGAGAGAGAGAGAGAGAAAGACGTTAACAACGTTACACAGAAGTAAACTTCGCACAACGAATTCTGAAACGCCCATGACAGCCGTTTCAGCCTTAGAAAATTTGATAAAAAAAACCATCTCTTTCCCCTTTACGAAATTGAAGAAAAATCCGTGAAATACAGTTGAAAAAAAAAAAAAAAACTGCGCAAACCTGACTTCGGAACTGGTCTAAAAAAAAAAAAAAAGAATACTTCGTTTAGAAAGGAAAATTCGAGGGGAAATTCGCTTACGTCAGCACATTCACAGTAAGTGAAAGGTCCCCAGGCGAATCAGATCCTCCAATCCTATTTGGAGGGGATTATCGTAGGCATAAATCCTACGTTTGCGACTCTGGAATAAACTATCACGATAGGATTTAGCGATAGTGAGCAAGGTCAGTCACTGAGAAGTGAATTTGAATATTTTTTTTTCCGGGGAAGGGGTTTGGGGGGCAGGGGTGGCCTACGCTGTGATGATTTGGCGACCTGTTAATTTCGGAGTTACTTAGGAATTTTATCTATTTATTTATTTATTTCATTAATTTTATTTTGGTAAATTTGGTGTGATTTGGTGTAACAAGCGATCCTCTGAATAATAATTAATTTCGCAGGCTTTATCATATTTTAGACCTGTGTATTTTGCACACACACACACATATATATATATTACGAAGTTGGAGAGAGAGAGAGAGAGAGAGAGAGAGAGAGAGAGAGAGAGAGAGAGAGAGAGAGAGAGAGAGAGAAAATCTTTATTTAATATCGTACCATTTAAAAACAATTCTGAATTATTTTATAGTGCAAAACAGCATGAAACTGTTCAGCTCGGTTTCCAAACTCACACCGAGAGAGAGAGAGAGAGAGAGAGAGAGAGAGAGAGAGAGAGAGAGAGAGAGAGAGAGAGAGAGAGAGAGAGCTCACGAACGAACTAATGAGATTAAAGACATAAAAATCGAGCTCAAAGTTCCGATCTGGCGTAAAAGATGATTAAGGGAATTTCCCACATTTTCGGAATGACTTTAAGGAACCAGAAAATGAATCTTTTTGAACTCACTTTTCACAACTTATAAAATCCCACGTCATCTGTCTGTCAGCGAATAAGTTATTCGTACTTATAATGAAGCTTTTAAGGCCTCGTTCTAATTAATGGAATAAGTTTCACGTGAGAAAAAGACGCGAATCTATATTAGGTTCGTTTAATCTTTTTGGTTAATGTGGTGACGTCATTCAATGCATTTTAGGTTCGTTTCCCTCTAGGTAAATATTCTGAGGCATAAGAAATATATTTTAGGTTCGTTTTCCTCTAGGTAAATATTCTGAGGCATAAGAAATATATTTTAGGTTCGTTTTCCTCTTAAGTAAATATTCTGAGTATAAGAAATATATTTTAGGTTCGTTTCCATCTAGCTAAATATTCTGAGTATAAGAAATATATTTTAGGTTCGTTTCCCTCTAGGTAAATATTCTGAGTATAAGAAATATATTTTTGCTTCGTTTTCCTCTAAGTAAATATTCTGAGTACAAGAAATATGTTTTAAGCTCGTTTCTCTATTGGTAAATATTCTGATTTCATTAAATAAATAAATAATAATAATAATAATAATAATAATAATAATAATAATAATAATAATAATAATAATTTTTGAAGACCTTACTGCACCAAATACAAAAGTAATTCCAATATCAGTCAAAAACAATAATAACATAAATAACGGAGCATCATAAAAAAGGTTATTTTTCAGAGAGAGAGAGAGAGAGAGAGAGAGAGAGAGAGAGAGAGAGAGAGAGAGAGAGAGAGAGAGAGAGAGACGTAACAACGACGCGAAGATGTAAAACTGAAAATCACACCAAATAAAACCGTGCGATCTCATCGGATCTAATTTCCCCCGCGAGCCTAAGAGCGTGTAAAACGATCGCCATCTGTTATTCCATTCCTCCATCTCAAAACCTTCACGATGATACACCTCCTTGCTCCCAGATGAACACTCACTCCAAGAGAAAGAAAAGAGAAGAAGGAACAGAGTCCTTTTCACCTCAAGATTAATTAGGCAGCGAAGCAAAGCCTTTTGGGCAAACATTTTCCAATCGCTCTCGTTCTCGTCGAGTCTCTTTCACGGGTCTTGGGATTTCCGCGAATTGCTTGAGCTCCAAAAGCCGGAGTAACTTTAGGAAGAAGGAGAAGGAGAAGAAGGAGAAGGAGAAGAAAGAGAAGAAGAAGAAGAGGGTTACGAGCCTAAACTGTAAAGAGGTAAGAGAGCTAAAAGATTAAGGGGCGACGAGCCCAAAGCGATTCAGTGTAGATGTTTTCATTTAGAGAAACTTTACGAAGAAGAAGAAGATGGGGGTCGACGAGCCTAAAGAGATTCAGAGTGAATGTTTTCATTTCGAGAGGGATTCTCGTCTGGAAGTCGAGCTTATACCTCTTCATGCTTTCTTGCAAGATTGCAAGAGTGTTCTGATGCTTATATCACTGCAGAGAGAATGATTAATAGGTAGCTATTCCATTCGCTTACCATTTGCACATGGTAGTAATTACTTGTATGCTAGCACCCAACACGAAAAAATTGAAGTTATCATTGCAGAGAGAATAATTAATTAATGGGTATTTTACTCGTGTACCATTTGCATATGGTAATTATTTGTATGCTAGCACACAGCACACACGAAACAGCTTGCTGTTTAGGATTACAGCTGATATTCGAGCTTAGAAAATCGCCATTCAAACACAAAACTGCTTGATAAACATACTGAACAAAAGACCTCGTTATGCAACGCCCTTGACAAAGAACCCATTATTGCAATGTCCTTGACAACGAACTATCAACAAAGTATATTACAAAGAATCTTGTCGACAACAACTTATCAGAAAGCCATGGAAACATTGTAACTTAACAGAGAAATTCGTCGTCCTTTTACGTAAATACAGTAATTCGATTATGCCAGGACAACATGTCTCTCACGCTTAATAATCATGATTAGAGGGTTTGATAAATGTTCTAGATTAGTCTACGGCGTTCTACACGTGACGTATGGGACCCTGCGCGCCTGATAAGCTGACATTTATTTAGAAGCGTTTACTCGTATCAGCTATTACTTGCCATGAAAGAAGCGTATAAAAAAACTAGGTCTTTCGTGGATAAGTAAGTCTGTAACTGGGATAGTAATTATCGTCGACAATTTGTCATTTATTATACATGGGGGCCGTGTCCACCCAACCGTTTGGTCTCTCTATCGATCTGTGGTGCTTTCTGCAATTGAGTGTTTTTACGTTTCCCCCCCCCCCCCGCCCCGTGTCACCGTCTGTAATATGTCCTGTCTGTGTTCATTTTTGCCTGTCATTCTGTAATTCTGCTTCTGTCAGTTTGCGTGTCTGTCTAAAACTACGGTCTGTATCTGCCTGTCTAACATAAAAATTCGACACCAAGGAACAGATATATTTTTGCAAATAGATATATCATCATCCCACAACTCATTAAAACGTGACAAATTCTGATAAAAGATGATAAAAGAGAGGAGAAGAGACACGGAAGAATAATAAAAAATTTCTATAAACACAGGATAATGAAAAGGGAATTTGCACGGCCATTACTATTACAGATATGGGCCAAAGAGACAAGGAATTATAGATAAAATCTGGAGAATTTGGATACTGGCCTAAACTGCACTTTGTATACATTATGTAAAATTTAGCGAGGGTTTGTTTCTAAACAGGCTAAAAATTCTAAACAGGCAAAAATTCCTAGCAAACAGTTCTCAACGTGCATAAAATTATAAACACGCAAAATAACTCTTTGCACATAATTCTAAAAATTACAAATAATTCTAAACATGCAAAATAATTCTCTGCAGATAATTCCAAACGTTAAAACAATTTTAAACAGGCAAAATAATTCTTTACAGATAATTCTAAACATGCAAATCATTCTTCAAAGATATATCAGGAATATATAGATATAAGAGTTATTGAGAGCTGTACGGTTCAACGGAATAGGAAAGAGAGAGAGAGAGAGAGAGAGAGAGAGAGAGAGAGAGAGAGAGAGAGAGAGAGAGAGAGTCCATACACATGCATGTAATATCTAGACTTTACTTAATTAAACCAATAAAACAAAAATATAAAAATATAAACAGTACTATTAATAAAACTTGTCAAAAATAAATCAAATAATGAAACAAAATTGACAGTAATTGCTTAGACAGCTGGCCAGTGCTTTTGTTTATTCTTCATCGCGGTTCACTCCCCTGTTTTTTTTTTTTGCTTTATTTTGATTGTTTTTTATTCAGTTCTCCCTCTCTCTCTCTCTATCTCTCTTTTTCCCTCTCTCTCTTTGTCTTTGTCTCTCTCTCATTCCCCTCACTCTCTCTCTTTCCCTCTCTCTCTCTCTCCTTCTCCTTACATCCCTTTCTCTCTCTCTCTCATTATCTCTATCTCTCTTCCCCTTCGCCCCTCTCTCTCTATCACTCTCCCCCTTCCCTCTCTCTCTCTCTCTCTCTCCCCCTTCCCTCTCTCTCTCTCTTTCTCCTTCCCCTCTCCCTCTCTCTCTCACTCTCCTCCCTTCCCTCTCTCTCTCTCTCTCTCTTTCTCCCTTCCCCTCTCCCTTTCTCTCTCACTCTCTCTTTCCACCTCTCTCTCTTTCTTTCTCCCTTCCCCTCTCCCTCTCTCTCTCACTTTCCTCCCTCCCCTCTCTCTCTCTCTCTTTCTCTCTCTTTCTCCCTTCCCCTCTCCCTCTCTCTCACTCTCTCTTTCCACCTCTCTCTCTCTCCCCTCCCCGAGAACAAATGGAAAACAAGGCGATATTGAATTCCTTCAGCAAGCAATTTTGCTCCCAACCTCTCTGGGCTTAACTTCTTTTCCACGTCTCTCGCTCGCGACTTTTGAAAGCGACAGATGGGCGTCGCTCGTCTTTTGTTAAGTGTCGCTTCATCGACGGGAAAAATGGCGCCTTTTTAAGGTTATTCTCTTTCAATCACGAGGAGAAAGAGGCGGTGACAGACTGCTTTCTAAATCGGTGTGTTAATTGTTAAAATGAGCACGGAGGATTGTAGCGAGTTCCGAATTGCGGTGATCAAGGATTGTGGAGGATTACGATGGGCTGGTGAAAGTGGTTGATTCTTGTGATGGTAATTCCCAGTGTGGAATTGTGAATGGAGAGAGAGAGAGAGAGAGAGAGAGAGAGAGAGAGAGAGAGAGAGAGAGAGAGAGAGAGAGAGATCTTATTTCTTTAATTAAGGCTCCTTGATTTACTACATAAGAACTAGAAACAAAAGTCAATTCTAATTACTAAATTGACAGACTTCATAAACCTTTTTTCTTGAGAGAGAGAGAGAGAGAGAGAGAGAGAGAGAGAGAGAGAGAGAGAGAGGAGAGAGAGAGAGAGAGAGAGAGAGAGAGAGAGAGAAATCTTATTTATCCAATCAAGATTCTTTGACTTATCACGAAAGAAAGAATAATGGCAATACTAAATAAATAACTGACAGTCTTCATAGATATTCTTCTAATGAGAGAGAGAGAGAGAGAGAGAGAGAGAGAGAGAGAGAGAGAGAGAGAGAGAGAGAGAGAGAGAGAGAGAGAAGAATATAGACTGAGTGGAACAATACATTGTGTGAAAAGGAGGAGGAGAAAGATTAAGAGAAGCAACTGTTGAGAGAGAGAGAGAGAGAGAGAGAGAGAGAGAGAGAGAGAGAGAGAGAGAGAGAGAGAGAGAGAGAGAGAGAGAGAGAGAGATCTTATTTATCCAATCAAGGTCCTCTGACTTATCACAAAGAAAGAAAGATTGCAATTGTAACTAAATTCTTGTCAGAAGAAAAACACAAAGAAGAAGAAGAAGAAGAAGAAGAGAAGAAAGGAAAATGAGATAATGATACCATCGCAAACAAGAAAGAAAATAAGACAATAAAACACCAGAAATAAAAAAAACTGCTGATGAAAACGACGCACAAACTACCGAACAAACTTCCCCCTTTCGTGTCAGACCTCCCAACCGATCCCAAATCTCCCAAAACGAACCCACGAAATCCATCTGAATATCTTAAAATTCTCCCTCCTCGGCAAAACGCAAATGATCCACAGGTGGTCTCACCCCTCTCCCCCTACCCCCTCCCCTCCTCCTTCCTCATGACGTATGTGACAGGTAGGCGGGAGGGGAGGGGGAGGGAGAGGGGAGGGGGAAGTCAATCCATTTCAACATGCTTCAGTGACGGGTAATTAATTAAAAACGTCAAATGATAAAGTTCGTGACAAAGGAGAGATTTGGGGTGTTGATATAGTGAGAGTGTGTGGGTGTGTCTCTCTCTCTCTCTTTCGGCTGTTTGTACAGTGTCAGCCTTTGTTGATTTGTTTATGATCTTGCCGGTTTGTTTTGCTTTGTTTAATTTGCTTTCTCCCTTGTTTATTTGTTTACGTCTCTCACTGGTTTGCTTTGCTTTGTCTTCGTTTATTTTCTCTTTTGTTTTGGTGTTCTTTGTGTGGTTAGTTCCATAATGATGATGGTTTGTGTGGCTTTTATTTGTTTTTGCGGGTTTAAGGTAAATTCCTATTTTGTTTTTATGTAATTTATAGAGTCTGTTCTATATAATAATAATAATAATAATAATAATAATAATAATAATAATAATAATAATAATAATAATAATGCAAATCTTCTTCACAATCCCGTGAATATGTTTATAAAATACAAAATCCACATTTATAAAGTACTGTAATAATAATAATAATAATAATAATAATAATAATAATAATAATAATAATAATAATAATAATAATTAATTTAATAATAATGGTCACGAGGAAACTTTCATTCAATATTTGTAACTTGGTATTTGAAAAAAGTCTAAAACAGTGCAAATGCATTCTTGTCACACATACGCGTGCGGGCGCACGCGCGCGCGCACACACACACACACACACACACACACACACACGCTCCAAGACAGCGTAGATATGACAAACATTACTTATAAGTAAACTTCTGACTGAAGTATTTGGAATAGAGATTACATCTTCAAGGAAAAAATAATATAATTTTTGTGCAAAAAATAAAAATAAAAGCTCTAAAGCTCTATTACCCTTAGGAACGCTAAGAAGACCTGGAATTCTACCCTAGCCTTCGTTTTCTCAGCTTTCTATAATACCCTTTCTTTTAAGGGGCGTGTCTGTTATATCCTAAGAGATAGGATTCCGTACAAATTTCTTTATATCTGGGAGGATTTAACCTGCCCTTATCATCGTCCTACATATGAGAAACACGTTATGCTATTTAGTTGTTCATTATTCATTATATCCTTCCGTCATTATGCAATGGGGTGCGTGTGACACTGACACTGACGATGAAGAAGAACCTGCCTTTATATTTAATGAAGGAAAGTCCTTCATAATGAGTGCTAATATTGATTAACATGCAACTTTTAAAGGCCCGTCCTCATAAAAAAATATATACTAAGGATCAGAGAATTTCTCTCTCTCTCTCTCTCTCTCTCTCTCTCTCTCTCTCTCTCTCTCTCTCTCTCTCTCTCTCTCTCTCTCTCTGTCTCAGGACTCATCCTTCCAAAGATGAAAGCTATTAGAGTTGATATTTAAAAAAGGAAGTATTTATCAAAAAAGGGTTAGTATTTGATTTTGAAATTAATCTACTTATTATCATTGATATATAACAGATAAGAATGAAGTATTTTTTTGTCAATAAAATAAAAAAAAAATATAGCTATTATCATAAGACAGGGAATTTTGATAAGAAATAATCTTTGAAAACATATATCAATAAAAGCAAAAAAAAAAAAAAAAAGTAAGCATTATAAGACAGGGAATTCTGATAAGAAATAGTCTTTGAAAACATATGTCAATAAAGGCTAAAAAAAAAAAAAAATAAGCATTATAATAAGACAGGGAATTCTGACAAGAAATAATCTTTGATTTATTCTCCATTTTGAGAGAAAATACGAGAGAGGACGCGGAATAAGCTTTTAATTCGAGAGAAAAGACGAGAGAGAACGCGAAATAATTCGTTTAAAAGTTGGCAAAGAGAAAACCATCAGAAATCCATCAGTGTTTGGGCGAAAGTTTAATTGCGTTAGATGTTATTAAAAACTTAGAAGCCCCTTCGGATTGCTTCCCAGTCTGGCCTGATTATTTACTGGCGTTGTAAGGATGCTTTCTCTCTCTCTCTCTCTCTCTCTCTCTCTCTCTCTCTCTCTCTCTCTCTCTCTCTCTCTGTGTACATACATACATACATTCTTGCGTACATAATTTCAGTTTATTGTATATACGATTACTTACATCAACAAATCAAATTCTTCTCTCTCTCTCTCTGTTCATTGATACATAGATACATACACACACACATACTTAATTTTAATTTACTTTGGCCATAATTCTTCTCATCTACAAATCCATTTTTTCTCTCTCTCTCTCTGTAAACATAAATACATACTTCATACACATAAATCATTTCAATATACTTTACTTACGATTCCTCAAACCAACTAATCCATTTACTTTCTCTCTCTCTCTCTCTCTCCCTCTCTCTCTGTGTGTGTCTGCATACATGCACAGCATAATTTCCATTTGCTTTACCTACAATTATTCGCATCACCAATTCCACTCTCTCTCTCTCTCTCTCTCTGTAGATACACACATACCTACACACATAAACATATTTAATTTCAATTTACCTTGGCTATAATTCCTCTCTCTCTCTCTCTCTCTCTCTCTCTCTCTCTCTCTCTGTAGATACATGCGTACACACACATATACAAACGTATTTAATTTCAATTTACTTTGTCTGTAATTCCTCTCTCTCTCTCTCTCTCTCTCTCTCTCTCTCTCTCTCTCTCTCTCTCTCTCTCTCTCTCTGTAGAGACACACATACCTACACACATGCGCAATTTCAATTTACTTTACCTGCAATTCCTCACGCCAACAAACCCATTTGGGCACAGATCTGCTCTTATCCATTCATCCGCGAACCCATTTACGCAAAAAAATCCCCATTCATCCATTAATCCGCCCACCCTTTCAATTGCCGCTTCAATCTGACCCGTCACTTCGGAAGCTGCAGGAGACCTGTCACCTCCAAAGGAGAGGGAAAATGAATGAATAACGAAACACTCGACTGACTCGGGCGAGGAACAAACGTCCGTCTGCAGAGCCAAACAAAAACGAAGCACAAAAAACAAAAGAGCGACGCCATGCGATGCCTCGGGGGGAGTATTAGTGCTTACGCCAGCGATATTGCATCCAATATTGTCTGTGCGCGCGCGCGTGTGTGTGTGCGTGTGTATGTGTCTGGAGTGAAGAATGGAGTGCAAGAAGGGAGAGATGGATGAGAAGACGAAGAAGGGGAAGAAGAAGAAGCGAGAAAAGAGGTTTAGATTTCACGGATGATTGGGAATCGCAATAAAACGGTTTTATTCGCGTTCTGAAAGGCCCGTGCGGTGTAGGCGAGGGATGTAATTGATGTTTGGATTCCTGCAGAGAGAGAGAGAGAGAGAGAGAGAGAGAGAGAGAGAGAGAGAGAGAGAGAGAGAGAAGGGGAGGGAATCTTGCTTGCTTTCCAACTTGAACTGAGAAAGACGATTCGGAGGCCGGGTATGTTTATAGGTTAAAATCGACCACACTTTTCAACGGCTTAGATTGAAGAGTATGTGAAAAACTCTACGGAAATCGCACTTAACATTTCACGCAGGCTTAAAGTAAGTCTTATGGAATTAACATTCATACATTGTCAAGTATGCAAAATAAATAAATAAATATGTAGATAAATAAATAAATAAGTATATAAATAAATAATCAGATAATAAATAAATAAACGAAGAGTAGATAAATAAATAAATAAGTAAATAAATAAATAATCAGATAAATAAATAAACAAAAAAATAGATAAATAAATAAATCAATAATGATGAAATAACAGATGAATAAAAAATAAATAAGTAGATATATAAATAAATAAATGATCAGATAAATAAATAAATAAGCAGAAAAACAGGTAAGTAAATCAATCAATCAACCAATAAATAAAAAAATAACAGATGAATAAAAAATAAAAAAGTAGATAAATAAATATATATAAACAATAAAAATAAATACATATATAAAGAAATAAATAAGTATGTGAACTAAATAAAGAGAAATAAATACAAAAATAGATAGCTAGATATATAAATAAATAAATAAATAAACAACAGACGAAAAAAAAAATTAACACATAAATGATCATCCAACCTTATCTACAATATGGTCGCCACAGGGACATTTTCGAGTAAATTATTCCAGTGTAATCCATTACGAAACAATAAATTTCATAACATTTTTTCCGATTTTGGCTTAGACCTTAATGGAATCATTACAACGAAATTTTCTGCGTTGTTTTCAATTATGCAAATCAGGTGGCTGACAACGCAGAAGCGAGGTGTTGTGAGAATGCAAATTTTATTGATAATCATGAGTTTGAAATATGGTTTTATTTTTGTGTGGGTGTGTTTTCCTAGATGGCGTGAAGTTTATAGTTCCATGAAGAATGTGTGAATAGTATTATATAAACCTTGTCTCTCACACACACACACACACACACACACATATATATATACACAAAATATATATATATATATATATATATATATATATATATATATATATATATAAATATATATAATATATATAATAACACACATATATATATATGTGTGTGTATACATATACATAGATACATGTATATGTGTATACGTATGGACAAGGAAAAAAAAAATTTTTAAAAGAAAAGAAAATTTTTTTATATTATTTACATATTCTGAATGGAAATATAACCTTGATATATATATACATACATACACACACAGACATTCCCCCCTCACCCCTGACAATTACACATAAATTTCCCAAGCCCAACTAAGCCTCATTACGTCACAATCTCTTCCGTGAACCTCCAGAGATAATCTTCTCTTGACGCAACCTAATTTCAATAAATATGCTAAGCCAGTCTATCTTCATTTCATAACTCCACCCTAATGAATTTCGAAAGACCCATTCATCCGTCAGCCTGAATAATTGGCC
>NC_089777.1:19246536-19291536 GCF_040412425.1 Macrobrachium rosenbergii | reverse complement strand
GTTTATTCGAGGAAAAATTTTATATCGATTATGTTTCCATGGTTCCCAAATTTAGCCTCAATGAAAACAAATGAAATAAATGACACAAATATTAAAACAGAAACCACTGGTGACATTTATAAGACGCTTGGAAAACAGCTGCAAATTTCTGCATTATCTGGAAACAGTGTTTGAGTTAACCCTGAATGAAATAAAATGCTTAGTTTAAAATAGACTAAAAAAAGAATGCTTATTACCTAACCTTGGCAAATTCCTCTTTACCTAGAGACGCTGTATGAATAAATTTGAAAAAAGGGGAAAAATTACAAGCTTCAAAAAATGTTAAAAAATCTCTATAAATCACACGTCAGAAATGACGATGCTACCCCAAATTGGAAAACTGGAGTATCTGCAAAATTTTCGAAATTGAGATATACCCACTTATCTTGCAGTGTCTGCAAGATCAGCAGTAAAGGAAGGGAAAACTGCAGTATCTACCATTTTTCTCAGTTTTGTATTTTTGCAGATACTGCAATGTTCCATTTTAGGGCAGAATGGACCTCCATAAGGTTTGCACAAATCTGAACAGATAGCTCATAATCTACAGACTCTTAAATAATCTTAAAAATCACTCTGATGAGAAAAGAAACGCAATCCAACACCATATTATTATTATTATTATTATTATTATTATTATTATTATTATTATTCAGAAGATGAACCCTATTCATATGGAACAACCCACCTCAGGGACCATTGACTTGAAATGCAAGATTCCAAAGAATATTATCATTATTATTATTATTATTATTATTATTATTATTATTATTATTATTATTATTATTATTATTATTATTATTATTATTATAAAGAAAATGAACTCTATCCATATGAAACAAGCCCACAGGGCCACTGACTTGAAATTCAACCTTCCAAAGAATATGATGGTATTATTATTATTATTATTATTATTATTATTATTATTATTATTATTATTATTATTATTATTATTATTATTATCATCATCCAGAAGATGGACTCTATTCATATGGAACAAGCCCACCACAGGGGCCACTGACTTGAAATTCAAGCTTCCAAAGAATATGATGGTGTTCATTCGAAAGAAACACCAGAAAATAAAGGGAAATAGAGAAAGGGGAGATCAGTTATAAAAAACCCGATATACCAACAAATAAAGAAATAAATAAATAGCACTGGGACCTGTCCTCAACTGGATGTCGGCCTAAGAAACAGGAGATCAGCGCCTGTCCCAAGCGCCAACAGACGCCCAGGGCTTTAACTTTTAACTAAACGAATAAAAACGTAAGCAAATTATCAAAACACAAGGAGAATTGTTTTAGGCTAGCAATGCACTGCATCCACGCTCGAACTCCTGAAGATGCAACGCACCACAAGCCTAAAACAAGTGACGTTTCAAAAAGCGTAAACGCAGAACGGCGGAAAAATTTCGCGTTGCTTAGAAACGTCACGAAAACACAGGGAGTTCTGGCTGTGTCCAGTCATCGTATGCATACAATCCCGTGAGCGTAAAAAGTAATTTACCTTAAATGTTTCGCTACCTAGCATTCTCTTCGCTGGGTCAAACCCCCACACCCCCCCGAGTTTTTTTTGACGTATTATATCCTAGATTGCGTGGGACAACATTATTATATGACAGTCACGACGTTTAAGACGCTTAGTGTTTGTTGGACCGCCGTGTCTGCGGGACATATCGCTCTTGTGATTGAATTGTTGCTGTTATTGTAAGGCAGGTGAAAGGGTTATATGTATATGTATATGTATGTGTATATATATATATATATATATATATATATATATATATTATATATAAGCATTAAGCTACAAACGTCCTTTAATGTCAATTCGCTCTACCTCCGAAATAATATATTTTCATATATGTTACCCGAAGGGGCATTTTCCAGTTGATAATAAGTTCGTCGTCTCGTGGCTAGTTGTTGGCCGTGTGGTTAAAATCGCGTCACTGTAGTCCTGAGTTCTTGTCTTCCGTGGTTCGAGCCCACGAGAAGACGAACTTATTATCAACTAGAAAATTCCCCTGAGAGAGAGAGAGAGAGAGAGAGAGAGAGAGAGAGAGAGAGAGAGAGAGAGAGAGAGCAAATCTAACCAAACATTCAACAACCATAAATTATTAGAAGCCTTTTAAAAGCCCGACCAGCTTTCTAATCATGAATTACTGAACGCCTTCTAATGGTCCTCCCTTCACTCCTCAGGTGTCAATCAACTTACCTGTACTACAAATAAAAAATGGCTTGGGACGCCAACGTGGAAAGTCCTCTACACAAGTCCGAGACTCCAGCCGCTGAGAAAAAGTTCTCCTCAGTCAAGGAAGCCACTGAGAAGTATTTTTCGTACGCCACGGTCCACGGCTACGCCCATATCTGGGGGTGAGTTGAACAGGCTAGAATTAGTTCGTGTGGCTATAAAGGATGATTTTAACAGGCTGTAATTGGTCCATGTAGTTATAAAAGATGAGTTGAGCAGGCTATAACTTTAGCTCGAAGGATGAGTTTAACAGGCTGTAATTGGTCCATGTAGTTATAAAAGATGAGTTGAGCAGGCTATAACTGGTCCACGTAGCTACGAAGGATGAGTTTAACAGGCTATAATTGGTCCATGTAGTTATAAAAGATGAGTTGAGCAGGCTATAATTGGTCCACGTAGCTACAAAGGATGAGTTTAACAGGCTATACCTGGTCCATGTAGCTATAAAGGATGAGTTTAACAGGCTATAACTGGTCCATGTCGTTATAAAGGATGAGTTTAACAGGCTATAATTGGTCCATGTCGTTATAAAGGATGAGTATAACAGGTTATAATTGGTCCATGTAGTTATAAAGGATGAGTTTAACAGGCTATAATTGGTCCATGTAACTATAAAGGATGAGTTTAACAGGCTATAACTGGTCCATGTAGTTACAAAGGATGAGTTTAACAGGCTACAATTGGTCCATACAGTTATAAAGGATGAGTTTGACAGGCTATAATTGGTCCATGTAGTTATAAAAGATGAGCTGAACGGGCTATAATTAGTCCATGCAGTTATTTAGGATGAGTTTAACAGCCTATAATTGGTCTATGTAGTTACAAAGGATGTGTTTAACAGGCTATAATTGGTCCATGTAGTTATAAGGGATGAGTTTAACAGGCTATACTTGGTCCATGTCGTTACAAAGGATGAGTTTAACAGGCTATAATTAGTTCCTGTATTATAAATGGTACAGTTCCTTGATCTATAATCCTGCAATTAACGAAGTTATATATTTATGAAGTTAGGGAAACACTGATGTTCAACAGGCTATAATGAGTTCATGAAGTTATAAATGGTACAGTAATTCTAAGTGAGTTTTGAGGGTTATAATCCTGTAATTTATGAGGTTATAAATATGACAGTTGTTCACTGGGGAAACACCTTCATGTTTAACAGGATATAATTAGTTCCTGTGGTTATAAATGGTACAGTTAGTTATAAATTGTACAGTTATTATCAGTGAGTTTCTCAGGCTATAATCCAATAATTTATGAAGTTATAAATGAAGTTATTCATCCGTAAACAACCTCGTTTATGAGGTTATAATGGATTGAATTGTACCCTAAGACAGCAGTGTTGTTTAAAAGGTTGTAAGTAATTCGGTTGTACCTGAAGGAAGTACGATAATTTGGGATATAATGTATATATTATAATTTCTATGAAATTATATCCAATCCAGTCGAAGGAATGCTGTCATCTGGGATATAATGAATTTATTATGATTTCTGTGGAACTAAAATCACTTCAGTTGTTCCCAAGAAATTACATTAGTTTATGAAGGTATATTTTTAAATGATTTGCTTTAATATGTCAGTGTTTCAGAATTACCGTTTTTCATTACAAATGACTAAAATGTTATACCTCGGAAGCACTATATCTGACATCATAACTGGGTCAAGTGCTCCTGGTAAGTGTTATATATTTTATAAAGTTGCATATGACTGAAATATTTCCTAATAAATACAACTTGAGGTTGTATTAATTCAAACACAGTTTGCGAAACTGGCTGGTTCAGGTAATTTCTTGTGAATTCATAATAATTTATAATTTATTAAGATATAACTACTTCACGTACAAGAATGTAGAATTTAAGGCGAAGCCCAATCGCTGGGACCTATAAGGTCATTCAGAGCTGAAAGGGGAAATTGACGGTAAGAAGGATTAAAAGGTGTAACAGGAAGAAAACCTCAAAGCAGTTGCACTATGAAACAATTGTTAGAGAGGGTGGAAAGTCAGATGGAAGAAAGAGAATATGAACGGAGGTACAGCAAAAGCAATCTAATTCACGCGAACAAAACAAGAACCATTTTTATAAAGTTAAAACCGATTTAATGATGAGTTATCAATATTAATTTTATATCATTGTAATTCATTTATATTTACGAATATATATACATGTATAAATACACTTGTGTAAATATATGTATGTATGTATATATATATATATATATATATATATATATATATATACATATATATACATACATACATATATATACATATATATATTGACAGAAGAATTTCTGTCTCCCACAGAGAGACGGGATACGTCCGTCGACTGGTTTGGGTAATTCTCTGTCTAATTCTGACTGTCTACACTATCTACCAGATCGGCCTTGTGATCAGCGATTACGCAACCTACCCCAAGAAGATCACGAGAAACGTTAGTATGCCATGAGAGAGAGAGAGAGAGAGAGAGAGAGAGAGAGAGAGAGAGAGAGAGAGAGAGAGAGAGAGAGGAGTACAGCTGAATTTTTAATTTTCATATGGATAAGAAAATAACAAAGTGACAAAACAGATTACGAGAGAGAGAGAGAGAGAGAGAGAGAGAGAGAGAGAGAGAGAGAGAGAGAGAGAGAGAGGGGGTTAGCCTGAATTTTTGATATCCACATGAATAAGAAAAGGATGAAATGAAAAGCAGATTGAGAGTAAGGCCGGTTTCTAATTTTCATATGGATAAGAAAATAAAATGACAAAACAGATTTAGAGAGAGAGAGAGAGAGAGAGAGAGAGAGAGAGAGAGAGAGAGAGAGAGAGAGAGGAGTAGTATGCAGTGTATGAATGTATATTTGTACATTGAAAGATAGAAAAAAATTTGTCTTTGAATTTGTATGTACGTGTATATGCAAATATAAAAAGAAACAAAATGCATAACTAACTGATCTCTGATTGTTTTCGGCAGACGGGAGAGGACCGGAAATGGGTGACCTTTCCTGGGGTCACCATCTGCACACTGAGCCCCCTTCCTCGCACTGACGACCTCAAACAACATTCCCTGTGGGGAACTTTCATCAGTGTCGAGGAAAACTTCAACTCCACCAGTAAGTGACGTCACGCTTCCCCCAGAGTTGAAGTGTTGTAAATTTCAGTGTACTGTCAGTTTCACTGTATTGTAACAAGGTAGTATAAGTTTTAGGGTATTGTAAGTTTCAGTGTATTGTAAGTTTAGTTTCTGTGTATTGTAACAAGGTTATAAGTTTTAGTTTAGTGTATTGTAAATTCTGCGTTGTAAGTTTTAGTATATTGTAAATTCAGGGTAGAGTACGTTTCAGGGTATTGCAAGTTTCAGTGTATTGTAGGTTCTGTGTTGTAAGTTTCACTGTATTGTAAGTTCAAGGTAGTGTAAGTTTTAGGGTATCGTAAGTTTCAATGTACTGTAAATTCTGTGTTGTAAGTTTCAGTGTATTGTAAGTTAATGGTAGTGTAAGTTTCAGGGTAGTGTAAGTTTCAGGGTAGTGTAAGTTTCAGTGTATTGTAAGTTTCAGGGTAGTGTAAGTTTCAGTGTATTGTAAATTCTGTGTTGTAAGTTTTAGTGTATTGTAAATTCAGGGTACAGTAAGTTTCAGGCTATTGCAAGTTTCAGTGTATTGTAAGTTTCAGAACATTGCAAGTTTGTGTATTGTAAATTTCAGTGTATTGTTAATTTCAGCGTATTGGATATTTCAGATCATTGCAGGTTCAGTGTGTTGCAAGTTTCAGTGTACTGTCAGTTTCAGTCAATTGTAAGTTTCAGAAAATTGCAAGTTTCAGTGTGTTGCAAGTTTCAGTGTATTGGAAATTTCAGATCATTGTGAGTTTAGTGTGTTGCAAGTTTCAGTGTATTGTAAGTTTCAGAACATTGCGAGTTTCAGTGTATTGTAAATTTCAGTGTATTGTCAATTTTAGCGTATTGGAAATTTTAGATTATTGCAGGTTCAGTGTGTTGCAAGTTTCAGAACATTGCAAGTTTCAGTGTACTGTCAGTTCAGTCAATTGCAAGTTTCAGTCAGTTGTAAGTTTCAGTCAATTGTAAGTTTCAGAACACTGCAAGTTTCAGTATATTGTCAATTTCATTGTATTGGAAATTTCAGATCATTGTGAGTTCAGTGTGTTGCAAATTTCAGTCAGTTGTAAGTTTCAAAACATTGCAAGTTTTTGAGTATTGCAAGTTTCATGGTGTGGTGTAAATTTCAGTGTGTTGTGAGTTTTAGAATATTGTAAGTTTCAAGGCATTGCAAGTTTCAGGGTAGTGTAAATTTCAGGGTATTGCAAGTTTCAGGGTATTGCTAGCTTCAGGGTAGTGTAAATTTCAGTGCATTGCAAGTTTCAGGGTATTGCAAGTTCAGTGTGTTGTAAGCTTCAGTACACTGGAAGTTTCAGAGCGCTGTAAGTTTCAGTGTATTGCAAGTTTCAGAACAAAGTAAGTTTCAACGCATTGCAAGTTTTAGTGTTTGGAAATTTCCGTGTATTGTAAACTTCATTATATGACAAGTTTTAGTGTATGTGTGTTTCAGTGTATTGGAAGTTTCAGTGTATTGCCAGTTTTAGTGTATAGCGAGTTTCAGTGGATTATAAACTTCAGTGTATTGCAAGGGTCCTTCTTCCAACTTTCTTTCCACCCTCTCCCAACAATTATCTCACAGTACAACTGCGACCTTGAAAATCATTCTGCTCTCAATCTCTCCCATCATAGGATCATAGCTCCCAGCGTTTGGAGTCTGGCCTTCGGCCTGAATTTTACATTTCATTCCATTCCATCACTCACTCACTCCTCCTCCTCCTCCTCCAGAATGCACAGAAGACAAGAAGAACAATCCCACCACATCCGAGACCACACCGAGCGCTCCAGTGACAGCCGGCCGCAGAAAGCGGTCTGAAGACGCGACGCTCTGGCTGGATAATCCTTCTCTGGGAGATCTGGACTACTCCACGGGGCCTGTCGAGGCGACTGGAAGGCCCGACCACTACGAGGAGAAGATGAGGCGTTTCAAGAGACAGGCTACGACGACCACGACGGCTGCGACGACCATGATGGACGAGTATTCCACAACAATGGGGTCCTTCCCTGATGGTACGGTGTCGTGTTTTGGCAACGTTCGGATTGCGAATGTCGTTTGTCTTTTCTTTTCCTCACCATGTAGATACTTTTCCGGTAGAACTGGACGAACGGTTAACCTCACATGTCAAATGGCTTTAAATCTTCCTCTCATTTACTGTGCTTAATGAAAACACCATTATATATATATATATATATATATATATATATATATATATATATATATATATATATACATAAGTCCCCTCTTTTTCAGGTGAGTGTACCGAAGAAAACTTTCAATGTTTCGACGGCATGTGTATTCCGCTGAGCTGGAAATGCGACAATATTACCGACTGCTCACAAGCTGAGGATGAATTCATTTGCGGTGAGTTTTATAGCAGCGTGTTAGACTGCACTGGATTACGTAACTGTAATAACCACAACTCCCTCTTTCAACATCTCTGCTTCTTCCTTGCACTCTTTGGGATATGCTAGTCACTCCTACAAAGCCTGAGATCCAAATGCGAGAATATGTAGAAGTTATGATGCCCACAGCAGAATTCAAACTCGCATCCAGAGTATCAGAACGGGGGTCCTGTTGGTGAATAGTGCTTTTGTATAGTTGTCGTTGTACCTCATGTTGGCTGCAATCCACATATGTGTATTTCTGTTGTGATATATACCTTTTCCGCTCAAAGGCGATGTTCCAGAGGTGTTACAACACGGACCCAGAATCCCAGATCTGTAATAAGAAAATCTGAGTGGGTCTTTCTTGTTTGTCTGCCCTGGGTGGAGGTGGGGTAGGTAGGGGATCGGGAGGGTACGAGAGACATGACACATCCACCCTCCTCCTGCAAATTGTCTGCATCAGGTAGGGGAGGGGTACTGTAGGTAGGGGGAGACATCCACCCTCCGCCTGCAAAACTGTTTGTCCGCCCTGGGTGGGGGTGGGTTAGGTAGGGGATCGGGAGGGTAGGAGAGACATGACACAATCACCCTCCGCCTGCAAACCTGTTTGTCCGCCCTGGGTGGGGGCAGGGTAGGTAGGGGATCGGGAGGGTAGGAGAGACATGACACATCCACCCTCCTCCTGCAAAACCTATTTGTCTGCACCAGGTAGAGGAACGGGAGGGTAGGGGATACATCCACCCTCCTCTTGCAAACCTGTTTGTCCGCCCTGGGTGGGGCGGGGTAGGTAGGGGATTGGGAGGGTAGGGGAGACATGACAGTCAGCGCCGGGTTCTAGTGCAGTGTAGTGCATGCCATCAAGAGTCACTGAACGTTGTCATCTCTGAAATATACTTTGTTATTTTCTAGAGTACTTCCAAGTTTTACAAAGTTGTTTTAAATGACATTCTGACATTAACTGGACCAACAAATGATCTTTTGTCAGGCATGAAACTACTGTAATTCTGAATCTTTTGTAATAATGAAAGTATTGTAGTTTTGTTGTAAATAAAGAATGTTTTTGCCCTCATATACATAATCTATGAAATCGTTACCATTATTATTCACGCAATCACTGGGAAATGAATCTACCATTCTATTAATTTTCCTAAAACCACTTATCATCTGAACCACCCTGTTTTTCCTCCCGTCTAAAAAGTTTTTCTATAAAAAGAATGTTTTTGTCCTCATATATATTATCAATGAAAAATACCATTATCATCCATTCACTCACTGAGAAATGAATCTACCAATTCTGTACATTTTTTAAAAGCCACTTAACTGAATTACTCTATTTTCTCATTGCCTAAAAAGTTTATCTATAAAAAAAATGTTTTTGTTTTAAATGCAATCTATGAAAAAATTATCATTCAGGCAATCACTGAGAAACGAATCTACCAATTCTGTACATTTTTTTTTCTCATTTTTCACTGTCTAAAAAGTTTATCTATAAAAAAATGTTTTTGTCCTCATATATGCAATCTATGAAAAAATTACCATTATCATTCAGGCAATCACTGAGAAACGAATCTACCAATTCTGTACATTTTTTTAAAACCCACTTAACAGAATTACTCTATTTTCTCACTGTCTAAAAAGTTTATCTACAAAAAGAATGTTTTTGTCCTCATATATACATAACCTATGAAAAAAAGTTACCATTATCATTCAGGCAATCACTGAGAAATGAATCTACCAATTCTACACAGTTTTTTTAAAAGCCACTTATCAACTGTCTCAGAAGCTGACCAGCAACAGTTCGAGTGTCCATTTGGGAACAGAACATGTGGGAACGGTGCCTGCCTCCGTGAGATCTACTTCTGTGACGGAATCGAGGACTGTCAGGATGGAGACGACGAGAAAGACTGTGGTATGGCACTTTACTGGCACTCCGTCTCTAGTCTTTTCTTAGTTACTTTCCGAAAGCGCGGAGCGCTTGAGAATTGTGCTTAATAATTACTCACTAGATTCTAGTATCAACAGTGATATAAAGTTACCACATTGAGAACATAGGGCCACGTATCAGTACAAATAAAGATATTAAAACCAATTTAACGAGTGCTTGTATTCCACTCAAATACCATTTCTGAGTGGTTCTTTGTCTTTTTGCTTTTGAAATAATTTAATGCTGAATTGTGACATTCGAAATATAATTGCTTATTATATCAGAGTCAGAGCAAAGATGGAAAATGGTCTGTTATCACACCTGGTCAACTCAAGTCACTCAAATCTTCTGTTAAAACACCTGTGTAACTTAAGAGTCACTCAAATCTTCTGTTAAAACACCTGTGTAATTTAAGTCATTCAGATCTGTTAAAACACTCGTGTAACTTATGAGTTTCTTAAATCTTCTGTTAAAACACCTAACAAAGTTTCTTAAATCTTCTGTTAAAACACCTGTGTAATTTAAGTCATTCAGATCTGTTAAAACACTCGTGTAACTTATGAGTTTCTTAAATCTTCTGTTAAAACACCTGTGTAACTTAAGAGTTTCTTAAATCTTCTGTTAAAACACCTGCGTAACTTAAGAGTCTCTTAAATCTTCTGTTAAAACACCTGTATAGTGTAGTCACTCAACTCTTCTGTTAAAACACCTGTGTAACTTTAGAGACTCACTCAAATCTTGTTATCACACCTGTAAACCTTAAGAGTCTCACTCAGATCTTCTGTATACAGACACCTGCTCAGGTCGGAGTTTCCGGTGTAGTGATGGGAAATGTATCCCATCTCATCACGTCTGTGATGGGACATCTCACTGCAGTGATCTCGAGGACGAAAGCAACTGTAGTAAGTTTATTCTGAAATTATTTCTTCTTCTCCTCAACCTTCTTCTTCTTCTTCTTCTTCTTCTTCTTCTTCTTCTTCTTCTTCTTCTTCTTCTTCTTCTTCTTCTTCTTCTTCAGAAATTCTGAAATTCAGTCTCTTCAATTTTTCATTTTTTTATTTTTCACAGGAAAAAATGAATCTAACTTTCCTCTTCCTATTTTCTTAAATGCCAGAAACTCACACTGAGCAATTTTTTCTTCCTTTCGATGACAAAACCAACAAATTCAACAAAGATTTTACCGAGTTTTGTCAATTTTTCAGTCATTCGAAGTGATATTACAATCTAGAGCCTTACAAGTTCAACATCTTACGATTGTGACATATATATATCTGCAATAGATAACGCATAATATTCTAGCACTTACGACCAACCTATTCCCCAGCTGTTAACGCAACGTCCTGCCCTGAAGACTATTACGTTTGCCAAGAGGAAAAGAAATGTCTCAACCCCAGGTTTCTGTGCAATAAGGCCAAAGACTGCAAAAAAGGTGATGACGAAGACGGCAAGCTCTGTAGTAAGTATTGGCTGTGACGAATACACTGTCATTATTATTATGCATTTTTTTCTATCAGTCATCTTATTCGACTGGTTGGTTTTTACAGTGTGGGGTTCCGGGTTGCATCCTGCCTCCTTAGGAGTCCATCACTTTTCTCACTATGCGCGCTGTTTCTAGGAGCACACTTTTCCGCACGAGTCCTGGAGCTATTTCGGCATCTAGTTTCTCAAGATTCCTTCTCAGGGATCTTGGGATCGTGCCTAGTGTTCCTCTGATTACGGGTACAGTTTCCACTGACATATTCCATATCCTTCTCGTTTCGATTTTCAGGTCTTGATACTTATCAATTTTTTCTCTTTCTTTCTCATCCACTGTGGTGTCCCGTGGTATTGCGCCGTCAATGAGTGTTACTTTCTTCTTGATTATTATTATTATTATTATTATTATTATTATTATTATTATTATTCAAAAGATGAACCCTATTCATATGGAACAAGCCCACCAAAGGGGCTACTGACCTGAAATTCAAGCTTCCAAAGAATGTGGTGTTCATTCGAAAGAGCAAATATTATTCAAAAGATGAACCCTATTCATATGGAACAAGCTTAGCCCACCAAAGGGGCCACTGACTTGAAATTCATGCTTTCCAAGAATGTGGTGTTCATTCGAAAGCAGTAAAAGAAGGTAATCTGATATATAGAATGTTATTAAAAAACCAGATAAATTAACAGGTTAATAAAAAAATTAAGTAAAATTAAGGGTAGAATAGACAGTCAATTTTTAAAGAAATGTAAGATTTTTGCTGTGTCAGAGGGATACAGGCATTCAGTAATTGCCAAGATATTCAGTCTTGCCTTCAGCAAGGTTGGATGAAATTTGGGTGATGAGTAATGGTGCACGAAACGAAAGTATCCGGGAGAGATAAAAGTTAGCCTAACTAAACCTAACAAAGGGAAGTATTCAGTAGGGTTAAAAGTTATCCTAACTCAGCCTACCTTAATCCATCATAAACATTCATGCCTGGCAATGAGGCTGGGACCATAGTACTGATAATAAGCAAAACAATAATAACAACAATAATGATAACATTGGAATGATTGAACAACACAGGGAACGCCAAGCACTGATGTTACAACTTTTCCCTAACCTAACCTAACCTAACTCACCCTAACCTAACCTAGCAGAAACATCCATTTTGGAGTGCAACCTACCAATGAGTACTCAGTTTTAAAAGCAATGAAAATTCTTTAAAGAATGGAATAATATCAATTAATTCTATCAACAGATTCCTATGTGACAAACTCACCAGCCCATCAAGTAAGGCTGAAATGCAGCAAAATATATAATGACACCATTTTCATGGCTGTTGGGATCACAGGAGAAGACAAGTCACTCGTGAATTCGTCTTGTGACATCAAAGATGGTATGTTGGACTTTGTCTTTTGAAAAAGTTCTCTCTCTCTTTCTCTCTTTAAAGATCTGTAGATGTTATGGACTCTTAAGACTGATAATTGATTATTTGATTTTGGACTCTAAGAGCCTGTAGATAGTATGGAATCTATGACTGATATTTGATTATATTAACCTCTCTCTCTCTCTCTTTCTCTCTCTCTCTCTAGAGCCGTGGATAGTATGAAGTGTAAGACTGGTAACTGGTTATGTTTGATTTTGGACTCTCTCTCTCTCTCTCTCTCTCTCTCTCTCTCTCTCTCTCTCTCAAGATCCGTAGATAGTATGGAGTTAAGCCAGATAATTGTTTGATTTTGGACTTTTCTCTCTCTCTCTCTCTCTCTCTTGCAGGTGAATTCGTACAAGAAATAAGCTTCAGCCCCATGTGTGTGACGGGCACAGTTTGTGATTACTATGGCTGTTACAATATCAAAGGAAAATGTAAGTTTATTGGTTTTCTCGAAAGATTGATTACTAATTAAAAATCTACTCAATTTGGGTCACAGGACCTTATGAAATACTTCTTACGGTCAATCACGAAAAGAGGAATTGTAGGATGGAATCTGATGAAAAATAAGTATTTTTCTTAAAATGAATCACAAAGAGAGGAATTGTAGGATGGAATCTGATGAAAAATAAGTATTTTTCTCACAGTGAATCACAAAAAGAGGAATTGTAGGATGGAATCTGATAAAAAGTAAGTGTTTTTCTTACAGTGAATCACAAAAAGAGGAATTGTAGGGTGGAATCTGATGAAAAATAAGTATTTTTCTTACAGCGAATCACAAAAGGAGCAATTGTAGGATGGAATCTGATGAAAAATAGGTATTTTTTCTGATGAAAAATAGGTATTTTTTCTTACAGTCAATCATAAAAAGAGGAATTGTAGGATGGTATCTGATGAAAAATAAGTATTTTTCTTACAGTCAATCATAAAAAGAGGAATTGTAGGATGGAATCTGATGAAAAATAAGTATTTTTCCTAAAATGAACCGCAAAGAGAGGAATTGCAGGATGGAATCTGATGAAAAATAAGTATTTTTCTTACAGTCAGTCACAAAGAGAGAAATTGTAGGATGGAATCTGATGAAAAATAAGTATTTTTCTTACAGTCAGTCACACAGAGAGAAATTGTAGGATGGAATCTGATGAAAAATAAGTATTTTTCTTACAGTCAGTCACAAAGACAGAAATTGTACGATGGTATCTGATGAAAAATAAGTATTTTTCTTTAAGTGAATCACAAAGAGAGGAATTGCAGGATGGAATCTGATGATCACCTCAGATTGCATCTACATCCTGAGGTACGGTCTTAGATTACATTTATATCCTGTAGTACCATAGATTACATTTAAATTTCATGGTATCCTTTCAGAATGCTCTCATAACCAGTGATAACTTGTACAATTACATCAATTTTCTTTCAGTTTATAGTGATTACACGAAAAACAATGGAATCCTGTGTGCCTTATGCAATGGGAAGGAAACGTGCTGGGCCCAGTTCTGTAAGTAAGAGTGCTCTCTCTCTCTCTCTCTCTCTCTCTCTCTCTCTCTCTCAGGGTTAAAAGGTCTTTGCTAAGCTAAAAACTCACCAGGGTTAAAAGGTCTTTCTAAGTTAAAAACTCAGACTCTCTCTCTCTCTCTCTCTCTCTCTCTCTCTCTCCAGGGTTGTAAAGTTATTGCTAAGTTAAAAAACATCAGACTCTCTCTCTCTCTCTCTCTCTCTCTCTCCATGGTTATAAGGTTATTGCTAAGTTAAAAACACCAGACTCTCTCTCTCTCTTTCTCTCTCTCTCTCTCTCTCGTGTAGTTGTCACGGAGGAAATTTTCTGCCTAATGTTGATAGAACACGTACACTGAAAAAACATGCAACTGTATCTATCATTATTATTATTATTATCATTACTATTATTCATTAAAAGGGATCAGCGAGTGGAAGCAAGGGAAACTGGCCCTGGACTCTCTCAGACTGATGCTCAGCAAAGAGGAGTCCGATTTCAACGACCTGACGGATCTCTTCATCCCGACGGAGGAGGAGAAGGCGAACTACAGCATCTCTCCCAAAGAATTCATTTATTCCTGCAAATTCGACGGCTACCCGTGTGACGACAGGTGAGGTCATCCGAGGGCCACAGGTGACTCAAATAGTGACCTGGGGATTTCTAGGACCACCAGGTGGGGTCAGAGGGTCACAGGTGAGCGAATGAATGATCTGGTAGTTTCCAGGATCCACAGGTGAGGTCATCAGAGGGTCACAGGTGACTCAAATAGTGACCTGGGGATTTCTAGGACCACCAGGTGGTGTCAGAGGGTCACAGGTGAGCGAATGAATGACCTGGTAGTTTCTAGGATCCACAGGTGAGGTCAGAGGTGTCACAGGTGACTCAAATAGTGACCTGGGGATTTCAATGACCAACAGGTGAGGCCAGAGGATCACAGGTGAGTGAAATGATGACCTGGTGATCTATGGAGTCAACTTTTCATAGGCGACTGAATGAATGACCTGGGAATTTTTAGGGTCGACGGGTGAGGTCAGAGTGGCACAGGCCACATGACTGAATGAATGACCTGGTGATCTATAGGGTCAACTTTTCATAGGTGACTGAATGAATGACCTGGTTATTTCTAGGACCAACAGGTGGAGTAAGTCGTAAGTGACTGAATGAATGACCTGGTTATTTCTACGACCAACAAGCGGAGTAAGTCATAAGTGACTGAATGAATGACCTGGTTATTTCTAGGATTAACAGGTGAGGTCAGTGGGTCACAGGTGACTGAATGAATGACCTGGTCGTTTCTAGGTTTTTATTCATATGGAGCAAAGGGCAGTGGATTGCTTCACCTGGTGGAAGCCTAGTTTAATGTCAGCCCATTCAGAAGATTTTGGATGGAGAATCCTATGTTTTCATATCTTGCAGTTCGTCAAATAATCTTTTCAGTGAACTAATGTCCAAATATAACCAGTTTTTACTCAGTGGAAATATGCACCTTCCTACAAGGGATGTAATTGTATTGATAATTTCATTTTTCCCAAAGAGAGCTTGGATTTTCATAATATTTTTAGTGCAATATTTAGTATTTTAATTTCTACCATCTTTAAAAATGAAAAAAACTGTAATATCCTGACTGGAATTACTGATATGACAGGAAAGAATTATTTTCGAAACACAGGCACTTCTGATATAATTAAACTGTCTGGAAAAAAGGCGCGCAGTTCGAATTGAACTGAATATAGAATTTAGGCCAAGGGCCAAACACTGGGACCTATGAGGGCATTCAGCGCTGAAACGGAAACTGACAGTAAAAGGTTTGAAAGGTGTAACAGGAGGAAAACCTCAAAGCAGTTGCACTATGAATCAACTGTTAGGAGAGGGTTCAGGAAAGTCAGATGGAAGAAAGAGAATATGAAAGGAGGTACAGTAAAAGGAACGAAAGGGGTTGCACTTTAACGAGGAAGAATATCCTGCTTCTCTCCCAAACAGCTACTTCAAGAAATGGCCCAGTGACGAAATGGGAAGCTGTTATTCCTTCAACTCGCCTCTGGATGGCTATTCGGAACCATACTTGGCCTCGGGCGTCGGGCCGATGGTAAGTTTGAGAGGGAGAAATAATATGGAGTAATATCCTACGGGATGATACCTAGTGCTTTAGATAAAACTTAGATCTTTGTCAGTTAGGTTTGTCTATAAAAAAGTTGGAATTTACAATGTTATGTAGAGATATTTTTCTGATATATATATATATATATATATATATATATATATATATATATATATATATATATATATATATATATATATATATATATATATATATATATATATATATATATATATATATATTTGTAATAGCCACACAGTGCCCTCTTAACTTCTCGAATTTTTCGCCCTTTTTTGGATACGCTTGTCACTACAAAACCTCAAGATACAAGCGCAACGCCTCCTCGTTGAGATTATGGAACCCGGGTTCGTTTCCCGCCACCAGACACCATAATTTCTTCATATTCTTGCGCTTGGATCGTAAGGCTTTGTAGTGACAAGCGCATCCAAAAAAGCGCGAAGAATTCGAGAAGTTAAGAGGGCATTGTGTGGCTATTACAATTACATATGTATTTGGTGAAAAGTGACAAGTAGATTTTACATATATATATATATATATATATATATATATATATATATATATATATATATATATATAAATATATATATATATATATATATATATATATATATATGACCACGTGTAAATATAAATTAGACATCTAACCCCCACAAACCAAGCAAAATCTCCCCCAAAAAAAAAGCACGAAAAATGCTAAAACTCCACGCTTAATAAAACGTACCATAAATATGTAAACGACCTGTACCCAATCTGATTCTCATCTTCTTCTTCTTCCTTTTTCAAAGCACGGCCTCGACATCACCTTAAACGTCCGCACAGGGATGGCCATCCTGTCAAAGGAGGTGGGCGTGAGAGTGTCCATCCACAGTCCTGAAGTGCTTCCTGTTCCCCTTGAGGAGGGCTTCAACGTGGGGCCGGGTACTTCCTCCATCAGACTCACCAGGGTAAAGGAATCTTCCTTTTTTTAGTTTTCTTTAAAAGACAACTACTGTGCCGGGTTGGTCTGTCCGTCCGCACTTTTTCTGTCCGCCCTCAGATCTTTAAAATTTCTGAGGCTAGAGGGCTGCAAATTGGTATGTTGATCATCCACCCTCCAATCATCGAACATACCAAATTGCAGCCCTCTAGCCTCACTAGTTTTTATTTTATTAAAGGTTAAAGTTAGCCATAATCGTGCATCTGGCAACGATATAGGACAGGCCACTACCAGCCCGTTGTTAAAAGATTCAAGGGTCGCGGTTCATACAGCGTTATACCGAGACCACCGAAAGATAGATCTATTTTCGGTAGCCTTGATTATATGCTGTACAGAAAACTCGATTGCGCTGAAGAAAATTCGGAGCATTTTTTACTTATTTAAAAGGGGAGAATTATTTTGTTTTGTAGGTTCTTATTTCAAAGTGATCTTCCTTGATTTTGGTTCGATATTCTGTGACTTCGTATTTCAAAGCAATCTTTATTTTCTTCAAGGAATATTAACGATCTTTTATAGCCTCTTATTTCAAAGCAAACTTTGGTTTTCAAGGGATGCTGTACTATCTTTTACAGCCTTTAGCTGCATAGAAATATTCCCTTTTTTAAGGGAATATGTACGATATTCGATAGGTTCTTATTTAAAAGCAGTCTTCCCTCGTAAAGCGAACTAACTAGACTTATAAAGCTGAAAAAAAGCTAAAAGAACGATACAGAATTTCCCTCACTCGTAAGACGAACTAACTAGACTTATAAAGCTATATAAAGGCTAAAAGAATGACACAAATTCTCCTTCTATAGTGAGGCGAGCTAATGACTTATGGAGCTAACTAAAACCTAAAAGAATGAAATAGGGGTCTTCTTCTCCTCTACGGTAAAGCTAAAAGAATGATATGAGAGTCTCTTCCTCTCGCAGGGCCAACTAACCATAATTGTAAATCTAAATAAAAACTAAAAGAACGAAAAAGGATTCTTCTTCTCTCGTACGGAAAAGCTAAAAGAATGAGACAGGATTCTTTTCCTCTTGTAAAGCGAACTAACCAGATTCATAAAGCTAAATAAAAGTTAAAACAATGAAATAGGATTCTTCTCTCGTAAGACAAAGCCAAAAGAATGCGGCGGAAGTCTTCTCCTCTCGTAAAGCAAAGTAAACTAGACTTATAGAACCAAAAAAAAAAAAAAAAATAAAAGCTAAAAGAATGATACACGATTCTTCTTCTCTCGTTATTGACTTCGAATTTTGTTCCTCTTTCAGACGAGCTACGTTCACCTGGGCCACCCACACGGTAACTGTTCTTCGGGGTACAGAAATGGCGCGCCCTTCACAGAATATTCAAGACCGGTAGAGTCCTCTCTCTCTCTCTCTCTCTCTCTCTCTCTCTCTCTCTCTCTCTCTCTCTAAAAAAAAAAAAAAAAAAAAAAAAATATATATATATATATATATATATATATATATATATATATATATATATATATATATATATATATATATATATATATATATAAGGAATCTGTTGTTCTCTTTATAAAAATTGAATATAAATTGAAAATTAATAATAATAATAATAATAATAATAATAATAATAATAATAATAATAATAATAATAATAATAATGGTGCTTTGAACGAGTTTTATCAAAATATGAGATGCATATTGATAAAATCATAAGATAATTTTCTTTTAATAATAATAATAATAATAATAATAATAATAATAATAATAATAATAATAATAATAATAATAATAATAATAATAATAATAATAATAATAATAATAAGAAGAAGAAGAAGAAGAAGCAGACCATTTTATTTTGCAAATCAAATTTATATATTGATATTATTTCTCATTTTTGTCAACAGATTTGCAAAGCACTGTGCCTTGAGGATCGGATCAGAGAACTGTGTAACTGCACCAAAAGTTTCAGCCCAATCTACAGCAACATGAGTAATATTCCCGAGAACGCCTGCAGTGCTTCGTCCCTGGTAGATGGTGCGGCAACGAAATATTTTTTGCGTTTTTGTTTTAATTGTGGGAGTCACATGAAGAATTTTCTCTGTAATATTAAAAGTCAATTGGGATCATTCATTGTTTATTATTATTATTATAAATTTGTCTGTGGTAAATGAGTAACGAAAATTAATACATAATTGATTAAATATACCCATTTGTTAAAATAAAAAAAAAGGTTAAGGAGAATAATATACAATCAGAAAAAACGTAAAAATGATTAAATGAGGAATGAATAAATAAGTTGATAAATAAATAAATATGCGTAGGTGAAAGGTATGATAATGAAGGGATAAGTGATTTATCAATTTTGGCTATATAAAACAGATGATATAGTTATTATTAATACTTAATTAAGAAATAGATTTACAGGTGAAAAGCAAAATAAAAGGATATGTCTCTATCAATCAATTACTCAATATATGTCTCTCTGTCTCCTTATTCTGTCAGTCGTTTCATCGTTCTCTCTCTCTCTGTCTGTTTTTTGTCTCTCTTGCTTGTCGTGAGATTAAAGCAGCCTCACGCCAAGAAAATTCTGCTCTCTCTCTCTCTCTCTCTCTCTCTCTCTCTCTCTCTCTCTCTCTCTCTCTCTCTCTAATGTATTCATTTTTCCATTTCCAGAAGTGTGCCTGCAACGCGTGCAATATGAATTCACTTACGGAAATATAGATTGCGAATGTTATCAGCCGTGCAAGTAAGTGTGACTCTCTCTCTCTCTCTCTCTCTCTCTCTCTCTCTCTCTCTCTCTCTCTCTCTCTCTCTCTCTCAAATTTCTAAAGCCACTGCAGTACTCATTACCTCAAAGTTAATTAATTCTCATGCAAATCTATGCAAATGCACGCAAGCGAAATTTGCATACCTGCATATTTCCTTGTATCTGAGAAACTTGTAATACAATTTACGTGTATACAAGCATCATACGCATAAGTAAATACACTTTAAACATATACAAACATCACAGGCACAAGGAAATACGCTTTATGCATATTAAATACACTCTACACACATACAAACATCATACACCTAATTAAATACACTTTACGCATGTACAAACATCATAACCATAATCAAATACACTTTACGCATAATTAAATACAATTACGCATATACAAACATCACAGGCACAATTAAATACATTTTACGCATATACAACATCATAGGCACAATCAGATACACTTTACGCATACACAGACATCATACGCACAATTAAATACACTTTACGCATAATTAAATACACTCTACACACATACAAACATCATACGCATAATCAAATACACTTAACGCATAAGTAAATGCACTCTACGCATGCGCAAACATCACACGCACAATATAATACATAAATGTACGCTTACATACGAACTAATTAACTCTGTTTCCCACAGGGAAATGACCTATTTGCCAAAAGTGACAACAAGTAAGGTCAATGACTACTATTTCAACCTCCTCCACCAGTACAGGAAGAAAGTTTCCAGTCTGTGCTCGAGGTATGTTTCTGTTTCGTCCGTTTAATAATAATAATAATAATAATAATAATAATAATAATAATAATAATAATAATAATAATAATAATAATAATAATGACCTGGTCTTTTTATAATGATGATTTTTGTTTTATTTAATATTATTATCTTTTTCACAAAGAGGAATTATAGTTTGCCTGTTAGGAATGGAATAATAATAATAATAATAATAATAATAATAATAATAATAATAATAATAATAATAATAATAATAATAATAAATCAGTCTACAGTAAATAAATAAACAAAATAATAATAATAATAATTTAGTAAATAATAACGAAAGTAATAATAATAAATATATGAACATGTAGTTAATAATAATAATAATAATAATAATAATAATAATAATAATAATAATAATAATAATAATAATAATACATAACTAAATATACAGCCAGTAAATAATAATAATAATAATAATAATAATAATAATAATAATAATAATAATAATAATAATACTTTTGACTAAATTGTAAAGAAACACATATATACAAATAATACTAAACCCAACATCAAAGCGAAGGCTTTACAAAAGTTGTTTTTTGCGTAACTCCAAAAAAATTACGTAAAATTTTTTTTATAGAACTTAGAAAAAACTCATAATTATAATTAATATATTTTTTCTGACATCATCAGAGACACTCATCTGTTGACGCTGAATATCTACATCGACTCTCCTTACTACGAGATCATCGAGGAGACCCCTGCTTACACGGTAAGTTGTTTGCTTGTAAACAAAGTTGTTTGCTTGTAAACAAAGTTGTTTGTTTGTGAACAAAAGTTGTTTGCTTGTAAACAAAAGTTGTTTGCTTGTGAACAAAGTGGTTTGTTTGTGAACAAAGTTGTTTGTTTGTGAACAAAGTTGTTTGTTTGTAAACAAAATTGTTTATTTGTGAACAAAGTTGTTTGTTTGTGAACAAAGTTGTTTGTTTGTAAACAAAGTTGTTTGTATGTAAACAGTTCCATGTTTGCAAACAAAGTTGTTTGTCTGTAAACAAAATTGTGTTTGCAAGCATTTTTCTTCAAACAAAGTTACTTGTTTGTAAAAAAATTGTTTGTTTATCAGCAAAGTTACTTGTCTGTACAAAATAGCTTGTTTGTAAAAAAATTGTTTGTAAACAAAGTTGTTTGTAAACAGAGTTTTGTGAAAAAAATTGTTTGTAAGTAAGTTTTTTTTAAAGTTACTTGCGTGTAAAAAATACCTCGTTTGTAAACAAAGTTGTTTGTTTGTAAACAAAATTGTGAGTTTATAGCAATTTTTTCAAAGTTACTTGTTTGTAAAAAAATTGCTTGTTTGTAAACAAAGTTGTCTGTGTGCAAACATAATGGTTTGTTTGTAGAGAAAGCTATTTGTTAATGAACAAAGTTGTTTGTAAACAAGGCTATTTGTTTGTGAACAAGATATGCTTGTAAACAAAGTTACTTGTTTGTAAACAAAATTATCTGTTTGTAAATTAAGCTATTTCCCTTGCAAACATAATTGTAAAGAAAGCTATTCATTAGTGAACAAAATTATTTTTGTGTAAACAAAGTTATTCACTTTTCAATGTATAATAACATTTATTTATTTATTTATATAATAAAGTATTTGTTTATCTACCCATTTATTTATTTATATATTTAGTTATTGATTGATTGATTCATTTATTGATTGATTCATTTTATTTTTTCATTCTTACAGTTCGACACTCTACATGTATTTATTTACTTAGTGACTGACTGACTGATTGATTGATTGATCGATTCTTACAGTTCGACACTCTACTCAGCAACATAGGGGGATCGCTCGGCCTCTTCATCGGCGTGTCGGTCATCAGCATCGTCGAGGTGATCGAGTTCTTCGTCGACATCTTCTTGACGTCGATACGATCGCGACGGGGAAGGATTCGGGACGCCGATGGGAAAGGTAACTTGGATGATGGATGGATGGATGGATGGATGGATGGATGGATGGATGGATGGATGGATGGGTGGGTGGGTGGATGGATGGATGGATGGATGGATGGATGGATGGATGGGTGGATGGATGGATGGATGGATGAATGGATGAATGCATGGATGGATAAATGTATGGATGGATGAATGCAAGGATGGATGTATGGACAGATGAATGCATGGATGGATGTATGGACAGATGAATGCATGGATGGATGAATGCATGGATGGATGGATGATGAATGGATGGATGAATGCATGGATGGATGTATGGACGGGTGGATGAGGAGGGGCTTATCCCATAATCCTACAGGATTAAGGGACGAGAAAAATAACTCATAATCTCAGTGTACGCTCCTGATGCCTGCAAATCATGCAATGCTTGGTGAAAGAGACGAAAACCTGCTTTGACTGGCGAAAAAGAACCCCTACAAGCGCCCTCGAGACTGAAAAACGACACTCTCCCTCCAGGCCAAACCACAGTCATGTATCCTGACGACGTCTGCCAGGGCTGCGTCACCCCACAAGCCCTGGAACGCCTGAAGAGGGAAATGGCTAAAGAGACGGAGCGGGACATACAGGCCCTCAGGAGGGAGATGGCGCAGGAGAAGGAGCGAGACAGGGCGCAGCTCGAGAAGGACATGGCGCTCCAGAAGGAGGAGCTGACGAAAGAGATGGCCAGAGTGAGGGAGATGTCCGAGAAGGACCTGGAGGCTTATCTGGACGCGTCAGTCGACAGGATAATCGGTGGGTGGTGAGTCTCCCTTGTCACAGGCGGCTTCAGGTCGTCTCTTGTGTGTGTGACTGGAATAAAGGTCACCATTCCTGTTCCCTGGAACACTTCGGGAATGAGATTCCTAGATATATGACCTTAAATGCCCCGGGTGTGTTTTTGCTTATTGTTTAGACAGTGGCTGAAATAAAGGTAATTTTTTAGGGGTTGTTTGTTTGGGCCGTGGTTAGAATAAAGGTCACCATTCCGGTTCCTTGGAATACTTCGGGAATGTGATTCCTAGTCCTATGACCTTATATGACGTGGGTGTGTTTTTGTTTTTTTGATTGTGGCTGGAACAAAGGTCAACATTCCTGTTCCATGGAATCCTTCAGGAATGAGATTCCTAGTCCTATGACCTTATTTGTCTATTTTTTTAACTGTTTTGGCCGTGGCTGGAATAAAGGTCATTATTCCTCCTGGAATGAGATTCCTAGCCCTATGACCTTATTTCCTCAGTTTTGTTAAATGTGAATGTGACTGGAATAAAACTTACCCTTCCATTCCCTGGAATATTTTAGGGTTTTGTTTGATTTTTTGACTCTGGCTGGAATAAAGGTCACCATTCCGGTTCCCTGGAATCCTTCTGGAATGAGATTCCGCTATGCCTTAGTAGACACATAAGTGAACAAAGTACCAGGTAATTAGTCGACAGTGGTGAGGTCACATCGGGTCAAAGGTCATGGCTAGGAACGTCATCCCATATACTTTTGAATATTTCTCAAATACTCTTAGACTAAGTCATGAAACTTAACTATAAAACTGATTTAAGCAAGAGGCAATCAAGTTTAATATTTTCTTCTTCTTCTCCTTCTTCTTCTTCTTCTTCTTCTTCTTCTTCTTCTTCTTCTTCTTCTTCTTCTTCTTCTGCAGGAGTCAGTTCTGAGAACAAGTCCAAGGACGATTCGGCTGGCTGGGCCAAGCAAGCTTTCAACGCGCTCTTCTTGAAACGCTGACTGGAACAAATGTCTTGGTAGTTTTCAGTGTATGTCGTTTTCGGAGTGGGTAGTGTCCATTGTAGGTAGTTTTTAGTGTATAGCTTCCAGTGTAGGTAGCTTCCAGCATAAATAGTTTATAGTTTGGTCAGTTTCCAGTAAAGGTCAGTTTTCCAGCTGACTGGAACAAAGGTCTTGGTAGTTTCCAGTGTATGTAGTTTCCGGAGTGGGTAGTGTCCATTGTAGGTAGTTTCTAGTGTATAGCTTCCAGTTTAGGTAGTTTCCAGTGTAGGTAGCTTCCAGCATAAATAGTTTATAGTTTGTTCAGTTTCCAGTAAAGGTTTCCAGGAAATAATTCTAGTTTGGTCAGTTTTCCGGAAAGATAGTTTCCAGTTTACTTCAGTGTACGTAGTTTCCAGTGTAGGTAACGTCCAGCGTAGGGAGTTTCCAGTCTAGGTAGTTTCTGGTATGAGGTGATTCCAGTGTAGGCAGTTTCCAGCGGTGATAGTTTCCAGTACACGTGGTTTATAGTGTAAGCAACTCCTTGAGAAGGTTTTTTATTTTACAGTGTAGGTAAATTTCAATGTGTGTGGTTTATATATATAATATAAGTATATATATATATATATATAAAGATTGCAGTGATTTTTCGTTATATCACATACCCTGGATGTTATATACTCTGTTTTGAAAACACTACGTAAAGGGTAAGCTTCTGTGTACATACACATACATGTGTACACACGCACATATATATATGTGTATATATATATATACTGTATATATATAATATATATATATATATATATGTATATATATATATATATATATATATATATATATATATATATATATATATATTTATACAATATGTGTATACCTGTATGTGTGTATATATATATATATATATATATATATATATATATATATATATATATATATATATATATATATATATATATATATATATATATATATATGTGTATATATATATAATGTTTTGTGTGTGTGTGTGTGATCAGTGTATTTAATGTGCCTTGTTCTTCAAATAAATGGAACGTATTTTTCACGCGTCGTTTAAATTCTGATTATCATCCTTAAAATAAAAAGAAATTTTTTTCAGCTAATAATTTTGGTCCCATGATAATTCGTATTTCTAAAATTATCATCTGATTATTTAATTTTTAAATGCGTTACAGAAATTCAATGGAAAAAAATACTGAAATTCTTTTTTTAATCAAAGAAGAATTGAATGTAATAAAATAACAATAATAATAATAATAATAATAATAATAATAATAATAATAATAATAATATAAACAGAACAGCAAAAAATACACAAAAAATAATAATAATAATAATGAAATAATAATAATAATAATAATAATATTAATAATAGTAAAAATAACAATACTATAAACAGAAAAGCAAGAAATACACAATAATAATAATAATAATAATAATAATAATAATAATAACAACTACACTGGAATTATCTGCTCAATTCTGATGCATTATTTACCTACTAATAAACATTATTAATAACTTAATAACACGAGCAACAACGGCAATAACGCTGCTGTTGCTGATAACAGTTACTACAAGTACCCACTACTCCGCAGTGAACCGGAAGCCCATTATTTAGCGAAATGACCTAATTTGCATAATACGCTTTTAATGGTCGGGGCAGCGATGCCCTTGTTATCAGATGCTTACTTTTAATTTGCCCGTCCCGGTGATGAATCGCCTTCACGGAGTAATTTGGGAAAGTATAAAAAGTATATAAAAAAAGAAATAGTTTTGGAAAGTATAAAGAGTTTTAAAAAAGATATATGCCTTTGGTAAGTGTAAAACGTTTATAAAAACGAAGTAACTTTTGTAAAGTGTATAAAAAGAAATACTTTTGTAAAGTATATAAAAAATGAAAAAGTATATGAATACTTTTGTAAAGTATAAAAAAATATATAAATACCTTTTGGAAAGCATAAAAAGTATATAAATACCTTCTGGAAAGTATAAAAGTATATGGATACTTTTGGAAAAGTATAGAAAGTATATAAAAAGAAATACTTTTGTAAAGTATAAAAAGTACATAAAATAGAGATACAGCTTGAAGACATACTTTGGAAGGTTTGAAAAGTATGAAAAGTGGGAGTAGGGAATAATAATAATAATAATAATAATAATAATAATAATAATAATAATAATAATAATAATATATATTATATATATGAATTATTATTATTATTATTATTATTATTATTATTATTATTATTATTATTATTATTATTATTATTATTATTCTAAAACAAGCAGCTCTTGAATATGAAACAGATTCTTATATCCATGCTAACTTTGGTCTTATTTTTTATGGCATACTGTTCATGCTGGAAATTTTAAATAAAAAAAAAAAAAAATAATAATAATAATAATAATAATAATAATATATCACCACACCTATCCCTCTTAAAACATTCGACATCTCTAAACCATTATCTCCAAACCATCATCTAAAACCATCACCACACCTATCCCAGAATTTTGTCCAGCACAAACAACAAAGACTTCTTAAAACATTCGACATCTATTATCTAAACCATCACCACACCTATCCCAGAATTTTGTCCAGCACAAACAACAAAGACTTCTTAAAACATTCGACATCTATTATCTAAACCATCACCACACCTATCCCAGAATTTTGTCCAGCACAAACAACAAAGAGACCTCGAGATTTCTCAGAGGACGAGGCACAAACCAACAAAGAACTAAACGAACCACTTTGCATACAGTGGACGAGGGTTCCGCGTGCTTTTCTCCCTACTTTTTCCTTTGACAAAGAAGCGACAAAGAAGCTTCGCATTTCCTCAACGTGGCACAATTACTGCAGATCAAGTTGTCACAAAGGGACCTCTTGACAATGGGCAGAAGACCGTGAGGTCTGGATCTCAAGGTACCAGTGAGGTAGAATCTCTTCTGTCTGGCGAGGGGCTCGCTTGATGGTGGGGAGTGAGAGAGAGAAGTAGTATTAGGAGGAGGAGGAGGAGGAGGAGGAGGAGGAGGAGGAGGAGGAGGGAGAGAGAAGAGGAGCAAGAGGGTGAGAAGTTGTGAGAAGTTGAAGGGAAAAGACCAACAGGGTTTCATCCTTGAGACACCAGGAAGACACCTCAGTGTATAATTTCCTCCTGACAAGGAAATCGCCCCAAGGCTGGGGCATGATGGGAGTAAGGAAAGAGCAATAAGCAGGAGGAAAGGAGGAAGAAGATGAAGAAGAGGAGAAGGGTCAGAAAGAAGCGAATGAGGGGAGAGGGTAAGGGAAGCAGAGAAAGAAGGATAAAAAAAAAAAAGATATGAGATTCGTTCTCATGTACAGTAATGGCTGGTATCGTGGGGCCAGATAACACGCCCAGTTTTCAGACCCTTATACTTTTTTTTTTTCTGAGATACGGAGAGCAGAGAGCATAATTATTCCCTGTCTAGGAGAGCATAATATGTTATTTTGCTCACAGCTGAAAGAGCTGAAATAATTCGTACCTTAGAAAATAAGGGGATTATCCTAGATATATTTGCACTAGTGTCGAAAGGAGTTACTTCCATTTTTCCTTCATAAATCATAATGTGAAAACGTGGGTTAAATATTGTTATTAAACTTCATTTAATCCTATTTCCACCTGCAATATTAGTTGCTTCGTAATTATTCACTTCAAAGTCTTGGTTTTTGACCAAGAAAGAGAAGGACTTGTGTTGAATCTTATATTAAAAGCAAGATTTCCCAGCAATAAAATCTAGTTAAATGTTCAGTTTCTGCTTGAATTATTTAAGTGAAAATATATATGAAGATATAATTTTGTAAAAGTTTAAGAACACTGTCAACAAACAAGAGCAATCAAGAAAACAAGACTTGAATTATTCGTATGAATTAATCTACATAATGCATAAGAATTGTAAAATGTGTATGCATATTTTACCAACTTATTCATATTTTTATCTGTTTATTTATTGATTTATTAATTTATCTTTTTCCTAATAAACGATCTCATCTTTCTGTATTTCCTATGATCTACTGTAACTTCTTTCAAATGATCAAGATATTCTTTTAATTGTTCCATATGAATAGGGGTTTATCCTCTAAATAATAATAATATAATAATAATAATAATAATAATAATAATAATAATAATAATAATAATAATAATAACAACATAGATACAAAATATGTATATATTTTTTATATAAATAAAAAAACTCGTGCATTTTATATCAGTGATCCCTCACTCATATAAAAGCATTTTCCATTTTATATCAGTGATCCGTCACTGATATAAAAACATTCTGCATTTTACGTCAGTGATCCCTCACTCGTCTAACGGTGAAGATAACGACTCTCATGTTTACCCCTGAATAGATATTATCAATAAGGGAACATTCTCTTTCCCAGTTCATTATTATGTCGAAAAAGTCCCCCAACCTGCTGGTAAAACATCCCTCCGCATTATCATGTAAATGAAGTTCCGTGTTTATAAAAGGTGCGTCATTGAAGTCAAGTGAAAATAATTCCCGAGAGCGAGATCGCGAATATTCTCCGATATCGGTCGAAGTTGTTTATATTTCTTCTTACTTTTTATTTGTTTGTTTATTTATTTACTTACTTACTTAATGACTTAGATATCTGTCTGTCTATCTATCTATTTTTTGTTTATTTATCAGTTTCTTTGTTTACGTATTTACTCTTTTACTGATTATATGTATCTACCAGTAATTTTAAGTTTTATTTATGTATTTATTAATTAGTTTTGTTTTCGTTTATTTATTTATTTATTTATTTATTTATCTATTTATTTGTTTATTTATTAATATACTTATCTGTCTATCAACCAATTTACCTTTATATTTATTTATTAATTTGTTTGTTTTGTATTTTTTACTTGTTAATTTATTCACTTATTTATTTATACACTTATATACATATTTATTTATTTACTTATTAATTTATTTATCTATTAATTTATCACTCATCTCCCTCTACCAGCCATACCAGGATCCGTTCATGAACGAAAGTGTATCGGAACTTTTGAGGATCAAGGCTTCTCCCCCAACAAATGGGATTTGAATCCCATCAGCCAAACGGCATTGGGATCGTTTCCATGAAAATTCAATCGTTTATTCATTCCCTTATAGGCACGGATCCTTCCAGCTTTCCTGGTCGTAAAGTTACTGAGGAGAGAAAAGAAGATTTTAATATGTTTGTCAAGGATGGAATGGAGCTATGATTGTCCTACTTTGAGAATGTTATATATATATATATATATATATATATATATATATATATATATATATATATATATATATATATATATATATATATATATATATATATCTCTCTCTCTCTCTCTCTCTCTCTCTCTCTCTCTCTCTCTCTCTCTCTCTCTCTCTCTCTCTGCCTGTCTGTACCTCTCTCGCTGACGGACAGGCCCCGAGTTGCAAAAGGGCGAAATAATAGCGATTAAGTCATCATTAACGGAGAAAATGCAAGAAACCCCATAAGCTTCGCCCAATTTAGTAATTATGCTAATTAGATCTGAGCTCGTCTCTCTCTCTCTCTCTCTCTCTCTCTCTCTCTCTCTCTCTCTCTCTCTCTCTCTCTCTCTCTCTCTCTCTCTGGATAAAAAAATAATTACGGGGGAGAATCATATGTCATGTTCTCATGAATATTATCAAAGATAAGTCTTTTATCTTCGTTATGATAAAGGCATTTTAGTGTATCATAATTTTCATCTATTATTTATTTATGTATTTATTTATTCGTTCCTACAAACTCCAAAGGCATTCAGTTATTCTGGTTGATATGAAAGGTTTCATGGCTGGAAAGGGATGCTGAATTTTAATTTAAAAAATTTTCAACAATATTATATAATAACTATTTAAGTATTTCTATCAAGTGTGTCTACGTCCGTGTTGGATGTGAAAGGGTTCGGAGGTCCACATCAGCCATAATACTCTCTTATAGATATATATATAATTATATACATATAAATATACATATAATTATTTTTATGTATCTATACATATATACTGTATATGTACATATATAATTATATTTTGTTTATACACATATAATTGTTTTTATGTATATACATACATACATACGTACATGCATACATACATACTTCTTCTGCTTTGTCTTCAGCCTTTACCCATCTCTTATACATACACACATATATACATACATACATACATACATACATACATACATAATACATACACACATATATATATATATATATATATATATATATATATATATATATATATATATATATATATATATATATATATATATATATATATTCATATATATATATAAACACATACATAGATAAACATTCTCTAAGTGGGACAATCTTAGCTCCATTCCATCCTTGACAAACATATTAAAACCTTCCTTTCTCCCTTTACTAAATTCACCACCACGAAAGCTGGAAGGATCCGTGCCTATAAGGGAATGAATAAATGATTGAATTTTCATGGAAACGATCCCAATACCGTTTGGCTGATGGGATTCAAATCCCATTTGTTGGGGGAGAAGCCTTGATCCTCAAAAGTTCCTTGGGGGTCGATTCCACATCCGATACACTTTTTGTTCATGAACGGATCCTGGTATGGCTGGATGAAGGAGGTGAGTGATAAATAGATAAAGAAATGAATGAATGAATAAATAAATAAACAGATAAATATATGCCTATAAAAATAAGTAAATTAATTATTAAGCAAATAAATAAAAAAATTGAAAACAAAAACAAATGAATAAATAAATATAAGGTGAATTTTTTGATAGATAGATAAGTTATTAATAAATAAATAAATATATAGAGAAATAAATGAATAGATAAATAAATGGGTAAATACATAAATAAATAAGCAAATAAATACATAAAAAAATAAACAAATATATACATAAATAAAAATAAAGACAAATTGGTTGATAGATAAATATCTGAATAAATATATAAATAGTGTAATAAGTAAATAAATGAATAAATTACTTAAATAAATAAGTGAATAAATGACTAGATAGATATTTAGGTAGATAGACCGATATATAGTTATGTATATACATAGATAGATAGATATACAGTCATTAGGTAAGCACATAAATAAATAAAAATTAAAAGTAAGAAAAAACATAAACAACTTGAAACGATATTCAGTGAATATTCGCGATCTCACTCTTGCGAATTATTTTCACTTGACTTCAATGTCGCATCTTTTATAAACACGAAACTTCATTTACATGATAATGCGGAGGGATGTTTTGCCAGCTGGGTGGGGGACTTTTTCGACAGAATAATGAACTGGGAAAGAGAATATTCCCATATGGATAATATCTACTCAGGAGTAAATATGCGAGTCGTCGCTTTGAACAACAGACGAGTGAGGGATCACTGATATAAAATGGTAAACGTTTTTGTATCAGTGGGGATCACTGATGTAAAATGCAGACTGTTTTTATATGAGCGAGGGATCACTGATGTAAAATGCTGACCATTTTTATGTAAGCGAGGGATCACTGATATAAAATGCAGGCTGTTTTTATATGAGTGGGGATCACTGATATAAAATGATACATGATTTTGTGTCAGTGAGGGATCACTGATGTAAAATGCAAACTGTTTTTATATGAGTAAGGGATCACTGATGTAAAATGCAGACTGTTTTTATATGAGTGAGGGATCACCGATGCAAAATGCAGTGTTTTTATATGAGTTAGGGATCACAGATTGTAAAATGCATAGTGTTTTTATATGAGTTAGGGATCACTGATATAAAATGTAGACTGTTTTTATATGAGTGAGGGATCACTGATATAAAATGCATTTTTTTTTGCAAAGAACGTTTAGAGAAAAATATTTAATTTCTCCATAAGGAAACTTGTGATAGAACATTGTACATAGAATTATATAGTACGTGGCTTTTTAATGCCACATTTAATTTTAACTTGGTGAAAATTGTCTCTTCATTTAGAAGCCGAATTGTTATAAAAACTATAGCTAAAATAGCTTGTGATATTTGCATATTTATTTATATTTATTTATATATATATATATATATATATATATATATATATATATATATATATATATATATATATATACACATATATATATGAAATCGACACAGTATCAAGTACATATTCTCTTGACTTCAATTGCATTTCATCAAATTTTAAATATAAATAATTCTCATCACAGCTATTCAAACCAAAGCAACGCAACGGAATCACAAAGCATAGACAAAGCTGACAAACAAAATAGGTTGAAATTCCTAGGAAGTTAAAAGTATCTAAATATATATATATATATATATATATATATATATATATATATATATATATATATATATATATATATATATATATATATATATAATATATATATATATATATATATGGTGTGCGTGAGAACTGAAGCTATGGAGATAGCACCGCGCTATAGTGCTCTAGAGAGCTCCCGGCGCTATCCTTATCTCTGTAACTGATAACATCAAGCAAACGTCAGGGTATAGCGTGGGAAGGGTTCTAGAAAGGTCGTCGACGCTTCGGAGGGAAGAAGTGTGTATTCAAATTAAAGCTGCCTTCACCTAGAATCTAGAAACGTTTTACAGAGCTCGGGGCGATATAGAAACGGAAGTGGAATGGATGGAAAAACTATGTTATTCAAGAGTTTGGAAAAATGAATAAATTTTCATAACATCAAATGATGTTGAAAGATTGCTGGAAAGACTATGTTTTACTAGTTTGAAAGAAAAACAGAATTTCGTAGACATTTAATGATCTGGGAAGACTATAATAAAATTACAACAAAGGGATATTAATTAAAATGACATACTTAGTTCAACAGTAATTTGTTTTACCAAAGGCCATTGTGAGCTGAGTCAGGAAAACTGTGATAATAAAGTTTGCAAGAATAAAAGAATTTCTTAGACATCAAATGACATGGAAAGATTGTCTCATAAAATAACAAGGAAACATTTATCTTTCTATCTATCTATTAATTTATTTTTTTTCCAAATGACTGATCTTTTATTTACGGATTTTCTATTATTTCCAAATTTACATCAAAGCACTTCCATTTTTATCTATTTATTTACTAATTTATATTTTTACTTTATAATAATAACTGATCTATTTTTTCTGTATTTCATACTATCTTCAAGGTAACAGCGAATCATTCATATATTCTCTCTTTTTATTGATTAACTTGTTAATTTATCATTTTTTCTTTCTAATAACTGATCTTTTATTTCCTTTTATTTTAAAAATAAGAGCATTTATATTTTTATCTGTTCATTTATTAATTTATCTTTTCTCTTTCCAAATAAATGATCTATTCTTTCCATGTTTCCTCTCATCGTCTGCAACTCCTTTCGAATGAACACCTTAATAATAATAATAATAATAATAATAATAATAATAATAATAATAATAATAATAATAATAATAATAATAATAATAATAATAATAAAGGTTACTAACTAAAATGACAGATATTGTTACCAAATAGTTTGTTCAACTAAAAGCAATTATAAATTGACCCAGGGAAGATTATGCAATATTAAAATTTGAATGGAGAGAGAATATTACTCGACATGAAATGCTCTAGAATGATATTTTGATACTATAAGAGCGAAGGTTATTTTATATATATATACACACACATATATATATACATATATACATACACACATATATGTATATATATATTTATACGACAGAAAACCTAGTTAATAAATTTCTTGTTAAAAAATGGTAACTACAAATCTAACATATTCTATAAAAAAACCAGCGTGCATTTACTGCAAACCAGCTGTTAAAATATTCCCACGTCCTCCCCCTCCCCGCCCAAAAAAATAAACCGTCAAAAAAAAAAAAAAAAAAAAAAAAAAAAAAAAAAAAGGACCACAATTTAAAAGCCTTGCTTTGTACTTGCCAGCAACATTTATTTGCGAGCTTTGTCAAATCATTCAGTGGATTTTCATGACGACTAAAATGATGAAAATTCATGTCGGCGTCGATTTAGTCGGGTTCTTTTCGGGCATTAATCTGAAATTGCAAAGCTCCATTGTGATATGATATCGCTGGTGTATACAGCAGAATATATTTATTGGTGGGCTTGGTTTGAATATATTCGACGGTGTTCTGTTGTCGAATATATTTTGTTCGTGTTCTGCTGTTGAATATATTTTTTGTTAGTGTTCTGAATATATTTTATAGTGTTCTGGCGTGGTATATATTTCTGGTGTTCTGGTGTCGAATATATTTTATTCGTGTTCTGGCGTAGTATACATTTCTGGTGTTCTCCTGTCGAATATATTTTGTTGGTGTTCTAGTGTCGAATATATTTTTTTAGTGTTCTAGTGTCAAATGTATCTGTTAGTTTTCTCGTGTCGAATATATTTGTTGGTGTTGTGGTGTCGATTATATTTGTCCGTGTTCTGGTGTGAATATATTTGTTAGTTTTCTCGTGTCGAATATATTTGTCGTTGTGTTGGTGTCGAATATATTTGTCTGTGTTCTGGTGTCAAATATATTTTTGGTGTTCTGGTGTCGAATATATTTTGTTGGTGCTCTGATGTCGAATATATCTCTCGGTGTTCTGGTGTCAAATGCCTTTGTTTAGCTTTCTCGTGTCGAATATATTTGTTGGTGTTCTGGTATCGAATATATTGTCGATGTTCTGTTGTCGAATATATATGTCGGTGTTCTGGTGTCAAATATATTTATTGATGCTCTGATGTCGAATATATTTGTCGGTGTTCTGGTGTCAAATATATTTATTGATGTTCTGGTGTCGGATATATTTGCCGGTGTTCTGGAGTCAAATATATTCATTGATGTTCTGGTCTCTCTCTCTCTCTCTCTCTCTCTCTCTCTCTCTCTCTCTCTCTCTCTCCTTGTTTACTGCCTCGTGCCTTGTTCTAGTCCTTATCACCATTCCACATCTCCCTCTCCTTACCTCCATCGCAACTCCTTCTGCCTTGCCTTTCATCCCACTGTATTTGCGACGCCATCCCTTCTTTTCTCCATGATTACCATTTAAAACATCTCTTCAACTTTAACCTTTTATCTCCAAACCAACTCTCTCTCTCTCTCTCTCTCTCTCTCTCTCTCTCAGTTGCTTTTGCATGGAGTGCCATCGATTTTCAATGGAGGCGCCTCTTCCCAGGCAACCATTCTATTACAAAGGGCCATTCTTTCAGTCATTTACCAGTATTGGAAGGATTCCTGCGCCCGCCACTATGAAGTATTGTTATTCCTCAGAGGAGGGCGCTTATTTGGCCGAATGACATTTTGTTTTATGGGCCGAGGGATTCTGGGCATTGGTTTTCTGGTCGTGTTTGTATGCGTGTGTGTGTGTGTGTATGTATGTATGTATATAATGTATGTATATGTACGTATATACAGTATTTAATATTATATATATATATATATATATATAAATACATATAAATATAAATATATATATACATATATATAATGTATATATACATAAACATACATACATACATACATGTGTATAGTATATACACAAAAATATATATATATATATATACATATACAAATAAATATAAATATATATATATATATATATATATATATATATATACATATAAATAAATAAATATATATATATATATATATGTATGTATGTATGTATGTATGTATGCATGTATGTATGTATGTATGTATATATATATATATATATTGCAAAACTTTACTGTTAACAGGACTATTTTCTTATTAAACCTACAACATATTTCAATGCTGAACTCTGGAGAACTGAACAAGTAAATTCCTACGTATTCTAAAATAAATACAAAATGATGTGAAACACACTGTAAATTTATTACTGAGAAATATCACATCTATTTCAAAATCCTGGCACGATGATGAAATCATTTACTCAATAAGACACAAAGAAGATATATATTTCTCTTTGATTAAGTAAAGCAAAGATTTTGTGGGAAAGTCTTAAATACAAAAGCAGATTGATGCTGATGGGAAATGATTGCATTCAGGAAATGATATTAACAAAAGGAATTAAATGAGTGAATCATCTTTCTCAATAATAACACAAGGAATGAAATGAGTGAATCATCTTTCCCATAATAATAATAATAATAATAATAATAATAATAATAATAATAATAATAATAATAATAATAATAATAATAATAATAATAATAGTCAAAATTGTCTCTTCTCTCATTTTCGAACAACGTATTCAAATCGTCAGTCTCAAGAAATTCTGAAAAGAAGAAGAACAATTGTTGCTGATTTCAATACCAATCATTTTGCTAAACTGATCCATTTACAAAACGACAATGTTTTTGCGTTCAGTCCATAAGCAGTAATGCCAATTTATTATAAGCAAAGGAATATTTATAACCTACAAAGGAACGTGGAATATTATAATGATTTTAAGCATTTAAGTAAAGCATTTCAGATTCTGGGGAAGTTTTCCAAATCATATTCTGTATAATATTTCGAGAGAGAGAGAGAGAGAGAGAGAGAGAGAGAGAGAGAGAGAGAGAGAGAGAGAGAGAGAGAGAGAGAGAGAGAGAGGCTATAGTTAATGATGATTAATTAAATAAGAGAAAGTTCATAAATAAATATGAGAGAGAGAGAGAGAGAGAGAGAGAGAGAGAGAGAGAGAGAGAGAGAGAGAGAGAGAGATGACAAAGAGTTGAGATAAAATAAAATCAATAAATTAAATGATAAATTAAAAGAAAGTTGATAAATAAATATGAGAGAGAGAGAGAGAGAGAGAGAGAGAGAGAGAGAGAGAGAGAGAGAGAGAGAGAGAGGTTACAAGAAAAAAAGAAGGCGATTAATAAATAACTATCAGGGAATATATAATAAAACACACACACCTGAATTCAGGAGACGCCATCAAAAAGCAAGACCATTATATATATATACTCGTATTCTTCCCAACCCACCAATGAAAACGTTAAAAAAAAAAAAAAGACTAATCCATCTGGTAATCCGGGCTTAGAACCATCCGTCCTTTAATCCGCAACCTGTAACCGAAGACGAAGAAGTCTCTCTCTCTCTCTCTCTATAGAGCCAGGCTTCAAACGCTAGTTACAGGTCATCAGTATTCAAAGGGGAACTCTGTGTTCCCGGGGAACTTACTTCGCCTTTTCGTGAAATTTCGAGAATCGAAATAAAACGAAGACTCACAAAAGATTCTCTCCGGTGAGAAGAAGAAGAAGAAGAAGAAGAAGAAGAAGAAGAAGAAGAAGAAGAAGAAGAAGAAGAAGAAGAAGAAGAAGGCGAACTCCCATCGCCGAATTGCGCGGCTGAATATAAATTTCTCCCTCTACTTCTTTACCCCTCTCCCTCTCTCTACCCATCTTTCTCTCTCTACCCTCCCTCTCATCTCCCTGCCCCTCTCTACCACCTCCCTCTCTCTACCTCTCTCCCTCTTACTCACTCTCTATACCCCTCTCCCTCCCTCTCTACCTATCTCCCTCCCTCTCTCTACCCATCTTCCTCTCCCTCCCTCTCTAACCCTCTCCCTCTTCATCCCTCTCTACCTATCTCCCTCTCCTTCCCTCTCTCTACCCATCTCCCTCTCCCTCCCTCTCTCTACCTCTCGCCCTCTCTACCCATCACCCTCTCCCTCTCCACCCCTCTCTAACCCTCACCCTCTCCCTCTCTACCCCTCTCCATCCCTCTCTAACCCTCACCCTCTCCCTCCCTCTTTACCCCCACCCTCCTACTCCCTCTCTCAACTTCTCTCCCTCTCCCCTTCTCTCGCCCCCTCCCTCCCTCCTATCTCGCCCTCTCCCCTCTCACCCCCTCCATCCCCTCTAACCCCTCACCCTCTCCCTCCTCTTTACCCCCACCCTCCTACTCCCCCTCTCCTTCTCTCCTCTCCCTTCTCTCGCCCCCCTCCCTCCTCTCTATCGCTCGCCCTCTCCCTCCCTCTCTACCCATCTCCCTCCCCCTCTCTACCCCTCTCTAACCTCACCCTCTCCTCCTACTCCCTCTCTCAACTTCTCTCTCTCTCTCTCCCTCCCTCACCCCTTCCATATCATTATTCAGATTGGGTCTTTTTGCAGAGGAAAACTTTGGGAAAAGTGTGATATGTAATTCCCAGCCGGGAGGATTCCGACGGCCGGGAATTATGTCCCTTTCCTTCGTGGGGGGGAACTTTGAAAGCGGATAACTGGCGAAGTGTTTTTTTTTTTGGGGGGGGGGGGCGGCGGTCGTTCCCGATGGTAATGATGTCAGTCTTTGCGGCGGAGAGGGAATGATTTCGGATCGAGTTTTAAACTGACGTATTGAGCTGAACTGAATGTGGAAATTAGGCCATGAGGCCATTTCTGTATCTATATCTATATCTATCAATCTATCTGTGAGTTTTTGGTAGGAAGGGTGGCCTACATTAGTTCCATGTGAGAATGAGGGAATGGTTGACTGAGTTACAGAAAGACGAAATATAGAAGGTAGTATTAAATTAACGATTAATAATTAATAAGATATGTGAAATAAAAAAAATTAATTTTAGCAAACGAAATGATGATAGATATAAAACAATAAAATGTACAGAGATATAAATAAAAATCATTAAGACAAAAAAATTGTTTAAGTTTACAATATAAAATATATCAGGATGAAAATGAAAAAATCATATAGCAACAGAATATAGACCATCATTACTTAAAAACTAAAAATAAATACAAGAAATACGAAGGAGGAAAACAAACTTAAAACAATGAAAATAAAAATATACCTGGATAAAACGTAAATAAAGCGATAGAAAGTAAAAGAGAAAGTATTTTCGAAAGGGTGGAGAAAATGCATCAAAGGGAGAAATTCACAGGTAAACCAGTCAATTTGTGTCGGGTTTCAAAAAAAAAAATAAAAATAAAAAATAAAAATATTAAAAGGTGTTTTCAGGATGGACGATGATATATAAATAAATAAATACAAATAAAAAATAAATTATCAACAGGTGGTTTTGGGATGGACGATGATAAATAAATAAATAAATAAATAAATAAATAAATAAATAAATAAAAAGGAAAAAAATATTAAAAGGTGGTTTCGGGATGGAGGATGATAAATAAATAAATAAATAAATAAAAAAAAAATATTAAAAGGTGGTTTCGGGATGGTGGATGATAAATAAATAAATAAATAAGTAAATAAAAATAAAAAAAAAAAAAAATATTAAAAGGTGGTTTCGGGATGGAGGGTGAAGTGAAACATCTTAATGAATTGGATTCATCAGGAGACGGAGCGGATGTAATTAGGTAGTGTGTTTTCGAGGTTTTGCACGGACATAAACACACACACACACATGCACACACAAAAGCATGTATGTAAAGACAGACAAATAAATACATAAATAAACTAATGAACAAATAAATTAATTGCACCTAAAAATTTTTTTATATAACATGAAAGCTCTCGGTATATGCATCTTTTACTTTATATTATTTTAATGTCAAATGCTATTATTTGACATACGAGTGTATATATACATGTATATATACTACATACATACATACATACATACATACATACATACATACATACATACATACATACATATACATATATATGTGTGTGTGTGTGTGTGTGTTTGTGTGTGCAAAGTGGGAATTCTTGCAATAACACTAAACAGCAATATATGAGTAACGTATAATGCAAATTTATCAAAATGAATTGAAGCAAAATGTAGAAAGACACCTCAGTATCATGAATAAATCAAATCATCCTTTATTTACGGGGTGCGAGAGTTTATTTTCACAAAAAAAAAAAAAATGAAGAATTGCATAATGATAATTACCATAACAAAATACTAAATTCCACGTATCTTTGTTAATATTATGAATAAAACCTCTGAATTAATACAACCTTTGATTCACCCTAAAACCAAAAACATTCCTCTGGGAGTAGTGCCGTCAGTGCACCTCATGCGGTGCACTGTAGGCATTCTGAAGGTTTTTGCAGCCTTCCTTAGGGCCCTAGCTGAAATCCCTTTCGTTCCTTTTACTGTACGTCCTTTCATATTCTCATTCTTCCATCTTACTCTCCACCCTCTCCTAACAATTGATTCATAGTGCAACTGCTTTGAGGTTTTCCTCCTGTTACACTTTTCAAACCTTTTACTGTCAATTTCCATTTCAGCGCTGAACGACCTCATAGGTCCCAGTGCTTGGTTTTTGGCCTGAATTCTACATTCAACTCCATTCAACTCTAAGACATTCCTGAATGAAATATGAAGCGATTGCAAATGGAGAGAATAGGTCTCTCCCATAAGAACAATTTACCCAAATCACATCCCACCCGAGTTGCTAGCTTTAACAACCCACAAACGAAAAAAAAAACACACACACCATAATAAATTACCCATCAAACAAACCTCCCATCCCGGGGAAGTAAAATCTATGAAGAGCTTTGAGCAGTTGTCCCACAAAAAAAAAAAAAGAGATGAAAAAAAAAGTACTTATAATCTTAACAAAACACTAAAGCCCTCACTACATCTTTAGCTATAAAGGGCTTTATGGCTACGGGTTACTAAGCTAAAGTGTTTGCCACCCTGTTCCACAGGACCGTTTATAGAGTCCCGTTCGATGCCACAGAGGAGAGTTTGTATAGAGGAACAGGCTCTATGGCCCGGCAGAAACTGCCCGCTCTCATTTTGCCTTGTTCGTTTTCCGTCGGGGAATTTTATTGCAGTTTTTTCCCCCCGTCGTCTATTTTTTATATTTTTTTTTTTTTTTGCTGGGGCCATAAGAACATTGGAGGGTAAACTCTTAATAGTCATCGTTAAAAGTGGGGCCATAAAGTTGTCCTTTTTAATGGAGGGGCGGGGGTATGGAGATGCGAAAATTTTTTTGTAAGGAGACTCAGATGGAAGCCGAGATGAAATGTTGGTTTTAGTTTTCTGTAAAAGAAAACTGCTGTGCCGGCTTTGTCTGTCCGTCCGCGCTTTATTCTGTCCGCCCTCAGATCTTGAAAACTACTGAGGCTAGAGGGCTGCAAATTGGTATGTTGATCATCCACCCTCCAGTCATCAAACAAACCAAATTCCAGCCCTCTAGCCTCAGTAGTTTTTATTCTATTTAAGGTTAAATTTAGCCATAATCGTGCTTCTGGCAACGATATAGGATAGGCCACCACTGGGCCGTGGTTAAAGATTCATGGGCCGCAGTTCATACCGCATTATACCGAGACCACTGAGAGATAGATCTATTTTCGGTGGCCTCGATTATACGTTGTGGCGGCTGTACAGAAAACTCGATTGCGCCAAAGAAACTTAGGCGCAATTTTTGATTGTTTATAATTTTTAAGGACTTTTCTTTCTTCTTTCTGGTTTCCCTGTTCTATTTAATTGGGATTTTTCTGTACGTAATATGAACAGAGAAATGAAATGTTGCTTTTTTTTAATTTTTTCTGCCATTTTCTATCTTCTATTTTTTTATTCTCTCTAAAATGGGATTATTACAAAATACAGTTATTACATAATACACAAAGAGAAATTAAATATATCCCTTTTAATTTTTTTCCTAGCACTTTCTATCTTTTTATTTTTTCTGTTCTATTTAAAGCGGGTTTATTATATAAAATACAGACTGAGAAATGACATGTTTCTTTTCTGAAAGTTTTTTTTCTAGAATTTTCAGTATTTTTTCGTTCTCCCTGTTCTATCTAAAATGAAATTATTACAGAATGGAGTTATTAAATAATACAAGCGGAAAAATGACATTTTTCCTTTAAAATTTTCTCTGGCCTTTTCTGTAATTTTTCCAGTCTCCTTCTTCTATCTAAAATGGGATTTTGACATAACACAGGCATAACAAAATTATCAATTAATTTCTGAAAAGTTTAACTAATCTGAAAACACTGAAATAATTTACACATTAAAATCTTATCAATTACCTTTGTACCAAATTCTATTCAATTAATTCTGACACCACTTTTTCCTAATAAATTCTTGATCCACATGGTCACAAACTCTTCCTTGTCTAAACAAACACTGCTCTTCCAATATCAGCCCTTTAGGCGTACATCTAACTGCCTCTCTAATAAAAGAGTACCATACAATTCCCTTATTGACTTAGTAATGTTATGGCCCTATAATTCTTACAATCTCTTATCAGTTTATCTCAGAATGGCAACGTGATAAAATTTAATAGAATTCCAGGCGTCAATTTGATTATGCATACTGTTAATATTAATAATCATCATATCTCTTATTTGTTAGTTTTAATAATGAGTGAGAGATTAATGATCATATCTCCTATTTATTAATATTAACAATAAATAAGAAAAGAAGCCATATCTATGAATTGTATTTTGCATATTGTTAATATCAGTTATTAGTTATCCTAATTATTATTTTTGATCATAAGTAAGAGAAATAAGGGATATCCTAAGACAAAAATAATTCTCAACTCAATACAGAAAATAATACGATATTCCCACATCATATAACGCAACCACAAACATCACTGAGAAACACTTGACAAAGACGTTGTGCAGCCTACAACAATTCACAACCAATCGCAAACGCCAATAACCGAAAACCCTTGTATAACTGACAATAGCAATAAAATGGAATATGGCCGAATTACACCTCTACAGAACAATTTAAAGTCTTACCGTGAGGCAGCTATTTTTAGCTGGCAAATCCAGAGGCACTTGTTACACTCACAGATCCAGGGTGTACAACTATTTTCGCTCTGTTTCTTTCCGAAGTAAAATAGATATAAATGAAAAAAGAACTGCGGATTTGTCAGTTAGAGCTGAGAGCGCAAGACTGCCATCTAGTGGCCAGGTGACGAAATACAATAGTTTTTTTGTTTTATAAAGGGTAGATATTAGCACGACAGATCCGTCAAGTTGTTGGCCGTGTGGGTAAAGGCGTCACTGTAGTCCTGAGTTCTTGTCTTTCGTTGGTTCGAGCCCACGGGACGACGAACTTATTATCAACTAAAAAATTCCCCTTCGGTAACATATATGAAAATATATTATTTCCGAGGTAGGGCGAACTGGGTATTAGAGGACGTTTGTAGCTTAATGCTTGTATATGAATCACGGTGATGTGATAAAAGTCATATATATATATATATATATATATATATATATATATATATATATATATATATATATATATATATATATATATATATATATATATATATATATAACAGTAGTAAATTAAAGGCTAAAAAAAGTGGGTGCAGCTATGGGCCAAAGGAACGCTACTACAAACACCCTCAAGTAATGCCTACAGTACACCGCGCGAACTCCGCTGACAGCACCATTACCCTGTAGCATCAATTACAGAAACACTCGTCTTCAAAATGCCTCTTTGCTCAATGTCACGAGAGAAAACTTTTAAAAGAATAAAAAAGAAGATTGCAATTCCCGTCCATCAACATAACCATAATCTGAGCGAGGCTATTAAAACAAACTCTCTCTCTCTCTCTCTCTCTCTTTCTCTCCCTGAAACTTTCTCTCTTTCTCTCTATCGGTCTCTCTCTTTCTCTCCCTGAATCTTTCTCTCTCTCTCTTTCTCTATCGGTCTCTCTCTTTCTCTCCCTGAACCTTTCTTTCTCTCCCTGAATCGCTCTCTCTTTCTATCCCTGAATCTTTCTCTCTCTCCCTGAATCTTTCTCTCTTGGTCTCTCTCTTTCTCTCCCTGACTCTTTCTCTCTTTCTCTCCCTGAATCTTTCTCTCTCTCTCACTTTCTATCCCTGAATCTTGTTCTCTTTCTCTCTCTTTCTATCCCTGAATCTTGTTCTCTCTCTCTCTCTCTCTCTCTCTCTCTCTCTCTCTCTCTCTCTCTCTCTCTCTCTCTCTCTCTCTCTCTCTCTCTCCGTTGCGTTCTCATGTTTGTTCTGGGCAACAAGGGTTTGCTCTTCTGATGAGGTACTCTCAAAAGAACGTTTCCAAACGTATCTTTTTTATTATTATTTTTTTCTGTGTATCACTGAAGCTGATGTGATGTAGGTGATGGATTTGAGATTTAAATGGAAATGTGCGGTTTATTTATTTTATATTTTTTTTATGTTGTGTGCGTTAATGTATTTTAAGTGTGTGTATTTATGATTACGATTTTTTTTATAGAATTTTCAGAATTTGGATTCAGCATCAAAGGAGGTTTTTTCTTGTCGAATTATCTATCTAACGAGAGAGAGAGAGAGAGAGAGAGAGAGAGAGAGAGAGAGAGAGAGAGAGAGAGAGAGAGAGAGAGAGAGAGAGATGCAATTCTTTTACAGTGTTAAAGGAGATTTTTTCCATCTAATTATCTATCTAACGAGAGAGAGAGAGAGAGAGAGAGAGAGAGAGAGAGAGAGAGAGATCTAAATGCCAAAGGGAGAGAGAGAGAGAGAGAGAGAGAGAGAGAGAGAGAGAGAGAGAGAGAGAGAGAGAGAGAGAGAGAGAGAGAGAGAGAGGTACAATCCTTTCATGCATATTGGGCTGTCCCATACACGCATAAATACATACATACATATCATACATACATACAGAAGTGTGTATCTTGCAACAACAACGAAAAAATCCTTTCATGCATATTAGGCTGTCCCATACATGCATAAATACATACATATATACATGCAGAAGTGTGTATCTTGCAACAAC
>NC_089777.1:19229036-19239036 GCF_040412425.1 Macrobrachium rosenbergii | reverse complement strand
TGGAAAGGGTGAAAGTCAGTGGGCCCAAGATGAGAGAAAGGCCTGGATCAGAAGGTTTCGTAGTACTGGAGTTTTGTTTGCATAAGTTTAAACAGTTTCTGTTTCAGGAATGAAGCTGGGGAAAAGATTCTACTCAGGACATTTGTCATTTCTCTCTCTCTCTCTCTCTTATATACATATGTATGTATATATCTCTTATATACATATGTATGTATATATATATATATATATATATATATATATATATATATATATATATATATATATATATATATATATATATATATATATATATATATATATATATATATCCATTGGTGGTCTCTGGCTCTCTCTCTCTCTCTCTCTCTCTCTCTCTCTGGCCATTTGTCACTTCTTTTTCGGGGATTATTCGATCTTAGCGTGGTTCCCCATCAGGAAATAATATTCAAGTATTCCAAGGCTATTTGACTGCGCAGAAAAATTTCACAAAAGCCCAAACAATTTCATTAATTATCAGCGGAACACAACGCGAACTCAAAAACCCTGACCTGACTCAGAATTGAATTGAATTGAATACAGAACTCAGGCCAAAGGCCAAGCACTGGGATCCATTAGGTCATTCAGGACTGAAACGAAAACTGGCAGTAAAAGGTCTGAAAGGTGTAACATGAGGAAAACCTCAAAGCAGTTACACTATGAATCAATTGTTAGGAGAGGGCTGAGGAAAGTAATGCGGAAGAAGGAGAATACGAAAGGAGGTACAGTAAACTGAACGAAAGGGGTCGCAGCTAGGGGCCGAAGGCACGCCGCAAAGAACTTAAGTAATGCCTACAGCGCACCCCAACTACGGGGACTCAGAGTGCCCCCTATGTCGAAGGCATTCTCTTGGCTGGTTTCAACCAACCAAGACTGCTACTTATCACATCTGATCGCGTGGCGTTCCCAAGGGGATGAATCAAAGTAAGGCATTATATATTCGTAGGAGGGAACCCTCTGTCTAAAAACACACCATCCTTCCCCCCCTACGCTTCCCCTCCACTTAATGGAGGTGGAATGTGTTAACCACTGCCATTATCCCCTCTCCCGCCAGTCTTAAATTGGACAGACAATAAAACCATCACGATTATGCTGTTAGCTGACCACGTTGATAATTATGTTACTCACGTGTATCCTGTGGTTCGTAATTGTCTCTGCAACTGTTCCCCTTACGTGATACCGTGTATGCTTTTTATAATTAGCTTAATTATGAAAAATTGCCCGTAGTCCGTAAGCTTCGTTGTGATGCTTAGATGATTATTATTATTATTATTATTATTATTATTATTATTATTATTATTATTATTTGAATGGAAGTAGACCCTCTTTTAAACAGGCTCTGTTAAAAATGACTGGAGCATTAATTAAATCAATTCTTCTTCTTCTTCTTCTTCTTCTTCTTCTTCTTCTTCTTCTTCTTCTTCTTCTTCTTCTTATTATTATTATTATTATTATTATTATTATTATTTGAATGAAAGTAGACCCCCTTTTAAACAGGCTCTGTTAAAGATGACGGGAGCGTTAATTCAATTCAACTTATTATTTATTATTATTATTATTATTATTATTATTATTATTATTATTATTATTATTATTATTATTATTAAATTATTATTATTAAGTTAAAACGCGAAGAACGTGTCAGTCCAAAACGCTACAAATGATTATTACTTATTAGTCCAATTATTATTACAAATTATTATTATTATTATTATTATTATTATTATTATTAAGTTAAAGTAACTTCCGTATCATGCAAAACGCGAGGAAAGTACCGACGAGTCCAGAGATGCAGAATTCACAAACTATTTAAACTTGTCTTTTTTTTTTTTTTTACAACACTGAAAAAGATAAAACACGAAAACGTATATACAATTCGGGAGGTCTTTTTCCAACTCTCTTTCGTATGCAAATGCGACAGGGCTGTAACCAGTTATTATGAAGAGTCGAAGAAGATGTTTCTTTTGAGACTTTAAAAGAGCTGTTTATAACCATCCCTGTTTAGAAAAAAAACGCGAAGGTTCTGCGTGATTTATATATATGTGGTTCAGTGTAGGATTGGATGTACGTGTGTTTGTATTTATGTAAGTGGTTCAGTGTAGGATTGGATGTAAGTATGTTTGTATTTATATCAGTGGTTCAGTGTGGGATTGGGCGTACGTGTGTTAGTATTTATATAACTGGTTCATTGTAGGACTGGATGTAAGTATGTTTGTATTTATATCAGTGGTTCAGTGTATACGTGTGTTAGTATTTATATAACTGGTTCATTGTAGGATTGGATGTAAGTATGTTTGTATTTATATAAGTGGTTCAGTGTAGGATTGCACGTACGTGTGTCAGTATTTATATAAGTGGTTCATTGTAGGACTGGATGTACATACGTATGTATTTAAATACGTGGTTCAGTGTAAGATTGGATGTACATATATTTGTATTTATATAAGTCGTTCAGTGTAGGATTGGATGTACGTATGTTTGTATGTTTGATTAAGTCTGCATGTTTGTATATGAACATTTGTATTTATGTGTATGTGTGTGAAGATGTAAAGGCTTGTTTAGTTTAGGATTTGGGAAATAAGTATGTTTGTATATCTGATAATATTTGCATGCGGGTATGGGAACATCCGCATTCATGTGTATTCATGGTGAAAAGGTTTTTACATGTGTAAGTATAATACGCACATGTGTGGCTTTACGTGCTCTCGAGAGCGCCAGTGTCCAGACAGGTGTTTCATCACGCTATCAGAAAACACATTCAAATCTAATCTCTAACATTAAGAGATGAAATGCTATATCTTTTGCTTGTAACAATCAATGTGTCCTAAAACCTTCCCATTCTTATGAGTCATAAAAACTGCTTTCATGACGTGAAAGTCTAAATATTATTTTTCCTGAGTTTTACAATATAAAAGAAAAAATAGTAAAAAACAAGAAGTAATGATTTGAAATACAAAAGGAAAATATACAAATTAATATTGAACAAGCACAATAAAAAGAAGCAATTGTAAGAAAACCATAAATAAAAACGATTTAAAATAAAAAAAAGAAAAAGTATAAAAATTGATACTAAAAAGCCAAAAATATCAAAGAAGCAACAATAAAAAAACCATGAAAATACTGATACAAAAAACGCAAAATAAAAAAATTTGAACATACAAATTAATATTTTAAAAACAATATGAATTAAACAATTGTGAAAAAAACAATAAATAAAAATGATTTTACATAAAACTATAAAAATAGATATTCAAAAGCAAATATAAAAGAAGCAACTGTAAAAAGAAAACACGAACAACAATGACTCAAAAAACGCAAAAAAAAAAAAAAATAAAATAATTAAAAGACCCGACTGAACCCAACGAGAAATTCACATTATCTCATTCCTTCCTCTCTCTCTCTCTCTCTCTCTCTCTCTCTCTCTCTCTCTCTCTCTCGCAACTGGGGCTCAACAACCTCGCATTAAATATGGAATGCTAATGTTGCCCGGGCCGGAATGCCCAGGTGCCGAAATTTCTCACGAAATTCACCTGCCTCTGAATTATGCGAATGTCAGATCCCCGAGCAATGACGGTGGTGACGAGGAATAAGGTGAGTGAATTGTGATGTCACTATGATGGTGAGGAAGTAGTAGCGTAGATATGTATGTATGTATGTATGTATGTATATGTATCGTATGTATATGTATATGTATATGTATATGTATATATATATATATATATATATATATATATATATATATATATATATATATATAGACTGTGATACCAGTGACCAAGAATTCATATGATTATAATCCAAAATATTGTTCTGTCGTGTAAATAATGATTTTATGGAAGATTGTTAATAGACAAACATGGTTTTGACGTGTAAATAATGTATTTTATGGGTATAATAAATTTCATAAACCAATACACACACACACACACATATATATATATATATATATATATATATATATATATATATATATATATATATATATATATATATATATATAAACACACATAAGCCTGTCAGACAGACAGACAGACAGACAGACACACACACACACACACACACACACACACACACACACGCCCTCCAGAACCGAGAGTTCGCGTTTTGAATACAGATCGCGATAATTAGCCGCCCAATTTCGAACGACCCCTGGGCCACATTACCGAAGACCTCCGGAGATGTTACGTAATTGCAAGGCGATTTGCAAGATGCTGGGGGTGGGGGTAGGGGAAGTTTGCATGGCCCGGCGCTCCAGCGTGGAAGGAGCTTTAGCAGGAACAAGAGCATCGTCAGTAGCATCTTCCGTGAATAGCATCAGCATCTCGTTCAGAGATGAGATGATGCTTGCCTGAGCTGACTCGAGGAGAGATGATGGCGAGGTACGTCACTCGGAGATTTTGGGTTTTTTGGTGATGATGTCGATCTCGGTTTCGTGGGCGACAAGGACCTGGAGGACAGGAGAAAGCAGGTGTCGCTTTCGCGTGCGGTAAAGGAAACGAAATAGTAATGATTGCTCACAGTGCCGCAAAAAAAATAAAAATAAATAAATAAATAAATAAATAAATAAATAAATAAATAAATAAATAAATAACACAGTAGATCTTACTTTCGTGTGTGGTAAAGAAATGAAAACAGCAATAATTACTCACAGTACCACAAAAAAAATTAACATAAGATCTTAATTTCGTGTGTGGTAAAGAAATGAAAACAGCAATAATTGCTCACAGTACCACCAAAAAGAAAAAAAAAAACTTAAATAACAGTAGACCTTATTTTCGTGTGTGGTAAAGAAAAGAAATCAGCAATAACTGCTCATGGTACCACACAAAAATTAAAATAAAACAGAAATAACTTCTTATAGCATAACAAAAAAAAGTAGCTCTTACTTTCGTATGTAGTAAACACAACAGGGAAAACTATAGGCAAAAAAGAAAGAAAAAGAAAAGAAAGCAGTAATAAGAGCTCATCTCTTCTTATATTCCGCAAACTTACACAAACCTGCACATTCAGACAATGGTATGTAATTAAGAACCCTTTTCCTTAATATAAAAAAAGATCCTTCGACTAGAAAACCGTTTTCATACTTAAAAAACTATTATTTTTCTTTTTAATTCCGAATAAAGGAAACACAATTCGATTTAAGAACGAAAAGACCCCAACACAACACAATATCGAGTAGAGATAACGAAGCTCATTTGATACGTGCTCTTGGTCCACAATCATAAACAAAACAGATCTCAATTAGTTCCTAGATGGCGCACCCTTCTACCTCAATTTCCGTTTTCACACTCAAATATTTATAAATTAACTTCTAAGGGAAATGAAATTCGATTCTCACAAAGAAAAGCACCCACAATAACACAAACAGAAAGTAGACAACGAAGCCCCCATTCCACATTCATAAACAAAACAGATCTCAATTAGTTCCTAGACGGCGTACCCGCCTTCCCCAATTTCCAGATCGTCCACCACAAAATCACAAATGGCGGCGTACTCATCTCAATACGCGCTCCGAGTCTGCTCCCCTAAATGAGAAAACCGTTTGGGGATTACGTCATCGATGATGATATTCGAGTCCCACCAAGTCTGAAAGAGTCTGATCGAGTCTCTTCTTTGATCCCACGCAATTCCCGAATAGAGGTACAGCCTCCCCCGCCCTCCCGACCCTCTCAGTAGTCCCTATAATCGAGGTTATCAAGTAGGGCAAATCAGACGGGATATTAAAACCCCGTTAAGCTGACCCCCAATTCTTCGGGGGGTTGCCAAGTAGGGATTTATCCTAAAGGGGGAATCAGATATTAGACTTCGTATGGATAGTTTAGTTGTCTTTATCAGCCCACAATGAGGGATATGAACAGATATAGAGATCGAGATGGGGAAAATTAATTTATTTTTTGTTTATTGAAGATTTTTGTTCTTTTTTTTTTGTCAGTTTCATAGTACGAATTGGTATTCAGTTTTGTGGGGGGTTAGATAATAGGGTTCAGGGTTTTCTTTCTTCTTCTACTTCTTCGACTTCTTCTTATTATTCTTATTATTATTATTACTGACTGAAAAGTTAATATTTTTCATTTACATTTCACTTCTAAAATTTTCCAATTACTATTATTATTATTATCATTATTATTTATAACTTATACAGTACAAATATCTGAATTATTCATGTGTTATTAAATAAACAAGATCATAAATTAATATTTAAAAAATTTAAAAAATTATTATTCAGTAAAACCAAAATTCCAATATCATTATCCTACGACCAACCAACTCGTAATTAAAAATATAATAATTTTGACTTTTTTCGTCTTTTCTTAAATATAGTCACAACATCTCTGCACAAACAGAGAGAGAGAGAGAGAGAGAGAGAGAGAGAGAGAGAGAGAGAGAGAGAGAGAGAGATGAATATTTTGCATATGGCATAAGATAAAAAATGTTACATAAAATACTTTGGTCCAAACGCTCTCCTCCCACGCACACGAGAGAGAGAGAGAGAGAGAGAGAGAGAGAGAGAGAGAGAGAGAGAGAGAGAGAGAGAGAGAGAGAGGGTACGAATATTTCGTTTACTACACTAAACGAAAATTTCCACATAGAATACGCTGCACTATTCCAAACATTACCTCCCACGCAGAAGAGAGAGAGAGAGAGAGAGAGAGAGAGAGAGAGAGAGAGAGAGAGAGAGAGAGAGAGAGAGACTCTTTTGTGGCCGATATCTAGGAGGCATTTCCCGTCATGACTCGACAAAGGCGCGATAATGTCAGCAGTTTCCTGATTCGCTTGACAGACAGGCAGACACGTACAATGAAAGGAATCTGATACTGGAATGAAAATTCCAAAAATTTCTCGCTCGCCAACGATATCACATACACCCACACAAACGAAATATTCGTACCCGCCCCTCCCCCCCCCCGTCTCTCTCTCTCTCTCTCGCTCTCTCTTTTCTCTCTCGTGTGCGTGGGAGTTGAGAATTTGGACCAAAGTATTCTATGTAAAATTTTTTATCTCATTGCATAAGCAAAATATACTTATCTCTCTCTCTCTCTCTCTCTCTCTCTCTCTCTCTCTCTCTCTCTCTCTCTCTCTGCTTGTGCAGAAATGTTGTGACTATATTTAAGAAAAGACGGAAAAAGTCAAAATTGTTATATTTTTAATTACGAGGTGGTTGGCTGTAGGATAAAGGAGATTGGAATTTTCGTTTTACTGACTAATAGTTTTTTAATTTTTACATATTAATTTATGATCTTGTTTATTTAATAACACCTCAATACTTCAAATCTTTTTAATGTGTAAGTTATTATAACAAAATAATAATAATAATAATAATAATAATAATAATAATACTGTGAAGTATTTTTCTGTCTGTGTCCCTGTGTCCCCAGAAACGTACATACACACAGACACATACACACGTGTATACATTACACACACACAAACAAATATATAATATATATATAAAATATATCTATGTATATAAACATATATATATATATATATTTATATCAACTACAAATATTTTCATATCAATAAGTTTCACAGCCTTAAACTATCAAACATTTTTGCGTCAGAAAATACACAAGATTTTATTTTATAAATATGTTTTGTATAATGATAACTCCTTTCTTTAAAGGCTACCAGTATATTATATTTATAAAAAATAAAGCCACCTGCCCAGAATTGTAAGTTAGCAAAGTGCTTGGTTCCATTAGTTCTTTGGAAAAAGACAGAATTCTATTTCATAAAATGTATATATTGTTGTTCAAAGATTTATCACTGCTAATTTCGAAATAAAACAAGTAAAAAATGTATGAAACTCTCAGCCGCGGCCCATGAAACTTTCGGCCACGGTCCGGCGGTGGCCTGTGTTACTGGGACCTATAGCAGTGCCAGACACTCGACCATGGCTAACTTTAGCCGTAAATGACATTAAAAACCACTGAGGCTAGAGGGCTGCAATTTGATATGTTTGATGATTGGAGGGTGGATGATCAACATACCAATTTGCAGCCCTCTAGCCTCAGTAGGTTTTGAGATCTGAGGGCGGACAGAAAAAAGTGCGGACGGACAGACAAATAGCGAATCTTTAGTTTCATCTTACAGAAAAATAAAAATGGGTTATCTATTGGGCTCTAAAATTATTAGCAAAGTTGTACAATCCACATACGCACGCACACACAAACATCCACTGAGAGAGAGAGAGAGAGAGAGAGAGAGAGAGAGAGAGAGAGAGAGAGAGAGAGAGAGAGACGAACACCTGGGAACATGTTTTTTTCGTATTTTGATATTCCCAAATTCCACGGGGACTCAAATTCCAAGAAAATCTGGGAATATTTTTCCTGTCATGAGGTTTCACATTTCTGTGTTTTTATGAAAGGAAAAAAAAAAAATACTGAAAAAAAATCTGGATCCTAAAAAAATTATATCTGGGTGAAATGTTTTTTTTTTTTAGTTTTTTTTTCTTCATTTCGAGGTCAGGAGTATTGGAAGTGTTATATTTTTTTCTCAGTTACAATGTGTGTGTGTGTATGTATGTATGTATGTATGTATGTATGTATGTATGTATGTATGTATGTATGTATATATATATATATAGTTATATATATAGATATATATATATTTATATATATATATATAATATATATGTATATATAATATAATAATATATATATATATATATATATAATATATATATATATATATATATATATATATATATATATATATATATATATGTGTGTGTGTGTGTGTGTGTGTGTGTGTGTGTAAACTAACCTCACTGAACTGAGTTCAAACAGTCCACGTTACCTGTACGCTTATTCCAGATACAAGAATATACGCATCAATAACAATAATTCCCGTCACGTCAAGTCAACAAGAAACATAAATATCACCTTGTGAGAGGAATTGTCATTCCTTAATTCGGCCGTTACCCCAATCGCCGGCGACTCAAGCCGGTGGCTGGAAGGGGGACCGGGTGACTAAAACGAGATAAACGATCAGTCTCGTGAAAGGTGCTATTTCCCTGGTCACGGGAGGTTTATGTTAAGGAAGATTGGTGACATAGGTTAAAGAGAAGAAAGACGTATAGAGCAAATACTGGATTATGGTCAAAATATTGGTCCGGAAACTGAATCACTTTTTTTTTATTAGTTTTCTGTACAAGGAAACTATTGTGCCGGCTTTGACTGTCCGTCAGCACTTTTATCTGTCCGTACTTTTTTCTGTCCGCACGTTTTCTGTCCGCACTTTTTTCTGCCCGCACTTTTTTTCTGTCTGCACTTTTTCCGTCCGCACTTTTTTCTGCCCGCACTTTTTTCTGTCCGCACTTTTCCTGTCCGCCCTCAGATCTTAAAGACTACCGAAGCTAGAGGGCTGCAAATTGGCATGTTGATCACGCACCCTCCAATCATCAAACATACCAAATTGCAGCCCTCTAGCCTCAGTAGTTTTTATTTTATTTTAGGTTAAAATTAGCCATAATCGTGCGTCTGGCAACGATGCAGGCCAGACCACCATCGGACCGTGGTTAAAGTTTGGTGGGTGCGGCTCATACAGCATTATACCGAGACCACCGAAAGACAGATCTATTTTCGGTGGCCTTGATTATGCGCTGTACAGAAAACTCGATAAGAAACTTCAGTGCAATTTTTACTTGTTTTTTTTTTGTAATTCCAGAACCAAAGCATAAAAACCTACTGGAAAAGACGAAATCTGGAATTTCGAAATCCTTTCGTTCTTCCACAAGAAGTTCTGAAGAACATTCGCCCACATTTACGAAAAAAAAAAAAATGTTGAATTTCTTGTGATGCTTCTCATTTCAAATTTACATCGCATCTCTGGGGCAAACTTGATCCCTCTCTCCCTGCCTCGTCTTAAGCACAGGCAGCGTTATCTATGCAGCAAGAAAAGAAGAAGAAGAAGAAGAAGAAGAAGAAGAAGAAGAAGAAGAAGAAGAAGAAGAAGAAGAAGAAGAAGAAAATAAAAAGAC
>NC_089777.1:19211536-19224036 GCF_040412425.1 Macrobrachium rosenbergii | reverse complement strand
TGTATACATATATAAATAATTTTAAATGTATATATTTATATAAAAATATATATCTATATTTAATTATGTATATAAATATACATTATATAATACATATATATATATATATATATATATATATATATATATATATATATATATATACATATACATATACATAAACACATACATGCCTCACTTCCCCCTAAACATAGAACTGATAATACAAACAGCCACTCAACAACCATCCAAAATACGTACCTCTGCCACTGACATTATGAATGACACAATATTCTAAGAAAAAACATGCCCTCATACTCGTTGAATATTTGTATACACTGTAAGTAAATAAATTAATTTGGATATCCAAGAATTAAATACAGAAATTTACAGAAGCCGTCAGGATATGTAGTGTACCTCTCTTTAGCCTGGTGTGTGTGTGTGTGTGTGTGTGTGTGTGTGTGTGTGTGTGTGTGTGTGTGTGTGTGTGTGTGTGTGTGTGTTTAGGCGAATTTTGAAACTGAATTTTTACTTAAATGTTGATTGTTTTTTTAACGGTGTTTTATATGCAAAACGTATATGATTATTGAGCCTTACATTTTATTTTATTGCATATTTTAGGTACGTGTGTGTGTGTGTGTGTGTGTGAGTGTTTTAATCTGCACCGTGATGCTGAGACAAAATTACCTGAAAACAAACTCAACTGGAATATGTCATTTGAAATCAAATCTGATTAACTGTGGAAAACAAATGGTACCATACCAATAATAACTTTAGTTTTCTGTGAATGAAAACTATTGTCTGTCCTTCCGCGCTTCTTCTCTCCGCCCTCAGGTCTTAAAACCTACTGAGGCTAGAGGGCTGTAAATTGGTATGTTGTCCATCCATCGTCCAATCATCAGACATACCAAATTGCAGCCCTCTAACCTTAGTAGATTTTATTTTATTTAAGGTTAAAGTTAGCCATGGATCGTGCGTCTGCCAGCGCTTTCCGAAGGCGTTGCCGACGCACCTTCAACTGACCGCATCTGAGGAGCAACTGAGCGCTGCCAGGTCGTGACTGAGAGTTTTATACAGCATAAAAGGCTGTACTAGGTTGCGCCGTAGAAACTTCGGCGCATTTTTTAGTTTTTTTTATTTGTAATAAAAATTTAAGGACTTTCTTAAAATGAAAATTGTTTATACGATCTGTAGAGATACACGACCATAATGCATTAATTATAATAATTATTATAATTTATGAAGTGGTATCACACCATTGCTAGCTTTTGATTTGTAGTACAAATTTAAGGAATACCTTATATTAAAATGAATTAATTCTAATTAATTATAATTACTTTTTAAAAGAATATTTCACAGTGACACTGAAAAAAACAGATCAAAGTTTATGTCATAAAAATATATATATTGAGAATTTATTACAAATGTTTCCCTGTTCCTTTGTCATTTTTATTTATTCATTTCTCTATTCATTCATTCACTGAGTGAATGAGTGAGTGAATTCGTTTAATTATTTCTTTTTGATTACTGATGCGAAAAGACATAAGAAGACCCTGACAAGTAAATAACATTAAAGAGTTTGTTAATTGGTAATGGAATATTCAGTAAAATTAAGAAAATATCTTGGTAATTGTAAAAGAAGGATACTTGTAGATAAAAAGCATTGTTGATGATATATCTATCTGTCTATCTATGTATCTATATTAATATATATGTATGTATATATTATATATGTTTATATATATTATATATATATATATATATATATATATATATATATATAAATAATATATATAGCGTAGCGTTAACACTGTCAATATCACTATAATCATCATACCATTCTTAAAGTCACTGTAGAATGGACTTGCAATATGAATTTTGTTACTCTCTCTCTCTCCCAAATGTGAAAGCGTAGCCCCAATGAACAATAATATTTTACCTTTCACCTCAGAATTCTCTCTCTCTCTCTCTCTCTCTCTCTCTCTCTCTCTCTCTCTCTCTCTCTCTCTCTCTCTCTCTCTCCAGTTGCTAACAAGCCCACCCTAATGAACAACAATATTTTCCTTTCTTCTCTCTCTCTCTCTCTCTCTCTCTCTCTCTCTCTCTCTCTCTCTCTCTCTCTCTCTCTCTCTCTCAGACATTCATTATCTTAAGTAACAAAGAACAGTTTCCCAAACAACTTCGGCCATATATCGAGTCTCCGTTGGACACTTCCATAACATTATATTATAGGGAGAGCCACGCTAATTCATCTATGGAATTCTTATCGTTGTTATTATTATTATTATTATTATCATTATTAAGATTAATTATTATTATTATTATTATTATTATTATTATTATTATTATACATTGTTGCCATTATTATTATTATTATTATTATTATTATTATTATTATTATTATTATTATTATACGAAGTGTATGTATGCATGCGTGCGTGCAAAGTATAGTAAACTTCTTTAACTATAATCATACATACATACATACATACATACATATATATATATATACATCCGTATATATATATATATATACATAAACGCATACTGTTGTGTATACTTATCTACCTATTTATCTATAAATATAGATGGCTAGAACAATATATATACGGATCTATATAGCTTTCTATCAACTATCTCTACGAAAGCTAAATCTCAATCATTCCCTCTTCTTTACAATCTATTTCTCACACCTACGACAAAATACGTCACACACAAGAAAAAAATAATACCCTTTACGCGTAATTGTGTTGGAACAAATGACTACAAGAACAACGCCCCTTAATAACGGGAAGCATCTTCGTAACGGCGCCGTTTATCACGAATAACGACAAAGTCCTCTTAGAAGAAAAGTAATTCATTACTATCAGCCGTAGGCCTAAGGCCTAAACTTTGAATTTATGTCCCCTTTGATGTATGGCATCGTCTTGACACGGCCCTTCCTCCATAAGAAAATTTTGGGAATTGGCCCATTTCCTGAAAACTAAAATTGGGAACTTGGAACTGGAATGGGAATATTAAGATGGATTTTATTGTCGTCTCTCTATATGAAAGAGATTAGGATATGATGCAACGTGCAAGAGATATTAAAGAGATTAGAATATGAATTAAAATATCAGAGATATTAAAGAGATTAAAATATATAAGATGTTGGAGATATGAGAGACATTAAAATATGATATAAAATTCTGGAAATATTAAATGGATCAGAATATATAATAAAAAAATACGTAATTGTTACGACATTTTCATTTCGAAAAGGATCGAAATAGGAATTGAAATGAATGCCTCGAGTTTTATGACTTTTTTTTTTTTATAAAATGGAGAAAAAATGAAATGAAATAAAAAGAACTGTTAATTAAAGAGAAAAACTCGGATCTGAATGACACATTTTTCTGAAAAAAAAAGCTAAATGAAATAAATAATGAATAATGAAACCACAATTGTTTTATCTCCTCGTATTTCAAAAAGTCACCAGCCTAAAGATAGATATATATATATATATATATATATATATATATATATATATATATATATATATATATATATATATATATATATATATATAAGACCTAGCTGTCATGAATTAAAGAAGGAAGAGTATATCACTTATAATAAACTTTATAAAGTCAAAACTTGAATACACTTAATAAAGTCAACACTTTAATATACTTTCCAAAGCCAACATTATAATAAACTTTATAAAGTCAGAACTTAAATACACTTAAAAAGGCCAACACTTTAAAACACTTTCTAAAGTCAACACTTTAATACACATTATAGAGGCAATACTTGAATACGCTTTATAAAGTCAACAGTTTAATGCACTTTATAAAGCCAACAGTTTAATGCACTTTATAGAGTCAACACTTTAATACACTTGATAAAGTCAACAGTTTAATGCACTTTATAAAGTCAACACTTTATGCACTTTACACAGTCAACACTTTATTGCACTTTATAAAGTCAACACTTTAATATGCTTTATAAAGTCAATATTTCAATGCACTCTATAAAACCAACACTTTAATGCACTTCATAAAGTCAACACTTTAATGCACTTACTAAGTCTGGACTTCAGAGCACTTTACAAAGTCAAAACATAAATACACTTTATAAAGTCAACATTTTAATGCACTATATAAAGACAACACTTTAATAGACTTCTTAAAGTCAACAATTTGATGCACCTTATAAACCCAACACTTAAATACACTTCGTAAAGTCAACACTTTAACGCACCCTATAAAATCAACACTTTTAAGCACTTTATAAAGCCACCACTTTATCAAACTTCAAACAGAACTTTATGCCACTTCATACAACCCTCGTATTTCAGTCCATCTTTTCGTATACAAAATCAGCCCAGTCCTCCCAAGGACTATTCTTCCGCTTCTTTGTATTTCTCCGGAGGATTCCCCGGGGCCCCGTCATCACTGAGGCCTAATTTTCAGCCCGTCGGAGCTAATGAAGAGACAGGGCCCGGATGAGAATCCAAAAGAGGCCCCCTGGTCCTCGTGGAAGAGGTGAGGGCAAACCAAAAATGAGGATTTTGGGGGTATTTCGAGAGGTTGTGGTCTCGTTGTGTTTGTATGTATGTATGTATGCATATATACCAATACATATATAGATATATGTGTATACTGTATATATGTATATATATTATGAGACTTTTTGGGTTATCTCAGTATGTTTACACTTATGTATGTATGTATGTGTGCGTGTATATCTGCATGTACATATACACTGTATAATATACATATATACAGATATATATATAGATATATATAATGTCTTTATATTTATATATATAATTTTATATATATAAATATATATATATATATATATATATATATATATAAAATCCATTTATATCAGTTCATTTCAAGTATATTCCTACTGAAACCAACATCACTGGAATTCAGAATATTCTCATCTCGGGTCAGTTTAAAATCAACAGGGTGATGTCTCTCCCATTTCTGTTCCTGCTCGAAAATAAGGCTTTCAAATCGTCTGTTCTATTTTATATATTAATTACTAATATACTTTAAAAAATAAGAATTAAACTTGACAACCTGCTACAATAGATTTCACAGATGACAAGCTCCGCCGATAAGAGCAAAAGTACCCTAATGTACAGTATTTAATAGCATCTACTTTGTATTAAATTTAAAAACGAGCTTGATGGCGCGCTAAGCTGCGCTGGAACCTGACGCTGCCGATCATGTCTCCCCTACCCTCCCGATCCCCTACCTACCCCGCCCCACCCGGGCTGGACAAACAGATTTGCAGGAGGAGGGTGGATGTGGCATGTCTCCCATACCATCCTGATCAACTACCTACCCCGCTCCCACCCGGGACGGACAAACAGGAACGATCCACTCACATTTATTATTATAGAATCAGGGTAAATAGAATGACCTATAAAGAATGAATAAAGGATTCTAGAAAGAATCAGCGCCTCCAGCAACCAGCGATTAATCACAAATAATGGCGGAAGTTTCTTAAGAGGGTTTTGTAATCCATTATCGTCTGGTGGTAGGTTCACGTGTTTTAATTTGGGAATTTGAGGTTTTGTGATGAATGGGCTCCTTGAGATTCATTGCCAATATTTTGGGGAATTAAAGCAACTATTGTCTTTACTTTATTTTACTTTAGATGAGAAAATGGAATTTTTTTTTATAATTTCTTTGCGTTGGGAAATTATTTATCTCCTGGTCTGTAGATTAAAGAATATTAACTGAGAGAATGGTAATGTGATTTTTGGTCTTAGGTCATTGTTGAATCTTACGTTCTATATTTAACCCTGAAGAGAATATCTGAACAAGATATATATATATATATATATACATATATATATATATATATATATATATATATATATATATATATATATATATATATATATATATATATATATATATATATATATAAATATATATATATATATATATATATATACTATATATATATACACATATGTATATATATGTATAAATGTGTGTGTGTGTATATATATATATATATATAAAATATATATATATATTAAAAATTACTTCATTTCTTTTCCACGTAATCCTGTTACTATACAGACAGACATTCAGACAGACAAGCAATCACCACAGAAAAAAATATTTAAAAAAACTCCGTGACGAATATATGAAATCTGCATAAATTAGGTCCCGTGAAAATATTCCAGAATTGATGCAAAAAAAAAAATTCACGAGAGATCACTGATTAATTGCATTCCTGACAATTAAGATCAGTCAAAAAAAAAAAAAAAAACGTTTCCCTAGTGAAAATGCTCAGGAAATATATTTGACAACTGAGAATTCCTTTCTATCAAACATCAATGTTTTTTCAGAAAGAAAATTAATGCAGGATTTGCCGTGGCCTCATTAAAAACTCCGAAAATAAAAATGACTGTATAAATAATTTTTGCAAGTGATTAAGATAAGTATAAAATGCAATCGAGTTTTCTGTACAGCCGCTACGGCGTATAATCAAGGCCACCGAAAATAGATCTATCTTTCGGTCGTCTCGGTATAATGCTGTATGAGCTGCGGCACATGAAACTTTAACCACGGACCGGTTGTGGCCTATCCTATATCGTTGCCGGACAATCATGGCTAACTTCAACCTTAAATAAGATAAAAACTACTCAGGTTAGAGGGCTGCAATTTGGTATGTTTGATGATTGGAGGGTGGATGGTCAAAACAATTTGCAGCCCTCTAGCCTCAGTAGTTTTTGGGATATGAGGGCGGACAGAAAAAAGTGCGGACAGAAAAAGTGCAGATACAAAAAAGTGCGGATAAAAAAAAGTACGGACAGAAAAAGTGTGAACAGAATAAAGTGCGGACAGAGAAAAGTGGGGAAAAAAAGTGCGGGCAGAAAAAGTGAGGACAGAAAAAAGTGGGGACTGAAAAACTGCGGACAGAATAAAGTGCGGAGAGAAAAAGTGCGGACAGAAAAAAATGCGGACAGAAAAAGTGCGGACACAATAAAGTGGGGACAGAAAAAGTGCGGACAGAATAAAGTGAGGACAGAAAATAGTGCGGACAGAAAAAGTGCGGACAGAATAAAGTGCCGGCAGAAAAAAGTTTTCTTTTACAGAAAACCAATAAAAAGCGAGCTTTCATTTAAACTCTTGGATGGGAAATCTGATTTAAAAGTTGTTGTTGATGAGAGACATGAATTATTGCTAAGGGTTTTATACAGAGAGAGAAAAAGTGGAAGTTAATCATTTTAGAAGCTCATGTCCATTTCGCGTTTATTTTATTATTAATTTTTGCCTTTCAGTCATAATCAACAACGTTAATAATAATAATAATAATAATAATAATAATAATAATAATAATAATAATAATAATAATAATAATAATAATAATAATAATCTCATTATAGAATGAGTCATAAAACAGTGAAGAAATCCACAATGGTGTAGGTGTAAATATATATATATATACATATACTGTATATATATATTTACACCTAACCCTAGACCATTGTGGATTTCTTCATTTAATAATAATAATAATAATAATAATAATAAATAATAATAATAATAATAATAATAATAATAATAATAATAATAAAAATAAAGCTAATGTAATTAGTTAAATAACATCCACTGAAAAAAAATATTCATTATATGGTGAGAAACGTAAAAAACTTCTATAGTGTGACAGAACGAGAAAAAAACAACTCATTTACCGTGAAACATGGTGAAAAAAGCCACATCTCACATCTTCCATACCACGAAAATATATATACCAATTATAATATGATAAAGAACAAATAAAAAACTTGTTCTATACAAATGAATAGACCTCGGAAAAAAACTTTTACAGTAAAAACTGAAAAAACCCACATCTTATAACTTCCACACCAAGAAAATAACATTTCTTTTGACAGAACGAGAAAAAACAACTTTTACAGTGAGATAGTGAAAAAACCCACCTCTCACATCTTCCATACCACGAAAATATATATATTCCCATTATAATATGAAAAACAACAAAAAAACCTGTTCTATACGGTAACAGACCTTGGAAAAACAACCCTTTTACACTAAACCAGACTGAAAAAAAAATTATAATCTCCACACCAAGAAAATAAAATTTCTCTTATAAAAGAGTAAGAAAGGGGAGAAGACACATTGGCCTCCTTACCATCACCCGTCAACTAGAAGTGTACCTCTCTCCATCCAGCGTCAGTCAGCAGCGATTCCTTATATAAAAAAAAAGAAGAAGAAAAAAAAAAGACATCAAGTGCCATCTATCCGGGCCGCCCGGAACATACGTGCAGTCGTGGGAATTGAAGTAATTTTTCCTCCCCCGGGGGCAATGTTGAGGATCGCAAATTGACATCATCGTCTTCGGAGAAGCCTCGCGGATCAGGACGGAGCCATTCCTGGAATATTTTTTTCTCTCTCTTCAATGTTTTCTTTTTCTCTCTCTCGTCTTCCCTCTTCAGGTAAAATAGTAAAGAGACAATGAGAGAGAGAGAAAAGGAGAGAAAAAAAAAGGGCTATTAGGACCTAAAGGGTCCCTTTTCAGGGAACGGGGCTCTAGTCCTCAGGGAATCTTTTTTGACGGCGTTTCGGATCCATCCAGGTGCTTCGATTGGGCCCCAAGGAACCCGGGAGAGATTGGTCGACGGTCTGCGGAGGCTAACGATTAAGGATTACGGATTTCACAAGGGTTTAGGTGTTATATATATATATATATATATATATATATATATATATATATATATATATATATATATATATAGTAGATAGATAGGTAGGCAGATAGATAATGAAGAGACGAATAAACAGATAATCAGTACCCCAACAAAATCAGTTCTCCCCTCCACACTAGATCTGAAAGAATCAAGTACTAATCGTCTCTTTGTGAAAAATCTCAAGCCAAGAAAAATACATAATAAAGTCAATAACAATAAATATATATATAAAAACAAAAGCGAACTTTATTCCAACTGTGACGCCATGAAACACAGGCCAAATCACTGTTTCACGTTCGGTCGTTCATTTCTCGCTGTACGTCGCTTGATCTCTCTCCAATTTTTCTTTCGTTACACGGAAAATCGTATTTGTTACACGGCTCTCCCGTTTCTATTCGCAGTTGCCGTGATCGTGTAAGTTTTAGCTGACAATGTTCGGTGTCTTGTTGATCCAGCACCGTACTTCCACCTTTTCTGTTCCTGACATAGGACATTGCTTTCATCATTCTTGTTCCTGACAATGAACATTCTCCCTTTTTTTTTGTCTCTCTCGGGTTACGGGAGCCTGTTTTTTTGTATGCTTCGTTATGAGAGAAACCTAGTCCCTATTCTTTATAGGATCAAAAGTACCCCTGATACTAATAAACACTTCAAAGATCTGTCTGTTCTCCGTATGCTTCATTATGAGAGAAACCTGATGACTATTTTTTATGCAACTATTCTTTATAGCATCAAAAGTACCTTTGATGCTAAACATAGACTCCACAGAAGATCTGCCTAATATTAGGTTACAGTTTACGTAAGTTTATAGTTATGAAACTATTTTGTCGTATTGCCAGTGAGCTTACAAAATTCTGTCAGTTACGGACAGGCTTTAGCAACGAACGTGACAATAAACTTCCTCCTCGTTATGAGAGTTTTTAAAAGGACAGAGAATTGGAAAATAAAAGAGCAACCGAATATATAATCGAAAATGTTTTTACTCAAAAGACATTCACAATACATCCACCCATGATGTCATTCATGAAGGCAGTAATTTGATCAAATTTCCTTAGGGCCTTGCTTGTATAATGCCTTTTCAATCCACTGGAAATTTATCCTTTTTTTCACGAACCTTTCGACACATCCTCATTTGTTTCTTTCCCTACTCTTATTTTCTTCCTTTATTTTCCATCTATATTGAGACTTTGAAGTAGAAATGGGCAATAAAATCTACTCTTATTATATATTATAACCATTTTATCTACAGCGTTTGGAGAATTAAGGGTTGTCTTTTCCTCATTTATTCCCATCCTTTAATTTCCATTCTGAATTTTCCCTCCTTTAATTTCCTTCCTTTATTTTCCCTCCTTTAACTTTCCTGCCTTTTTCCCTTAGATATTTTCCCTCCTATTTTCCTCCTTTAATTTCCTTCCTTTAATTTTCCTCCTTATTCCCTTACTTATTTTCCCTCCTATTTTCCTCCTTTTTTTCCATCCTGTAATGTGGTTCCTACAATTTCCCTTATTTATTTTCTACACTTCATTCCCCTCCCGTCCCCTTTAATGTAGCTCCTTTAATTTCCTCATTTATTTTCCACCCTTTATTTGCCCCCTTTAATTTCCATCCGTTAACTCTTTTAACGCTCCCCCCCTTTTACTTTCGCTCATTTATTTTCCTCCCTAAATTTCCTCATTTATTTTCCACCCTTTAATTTTCCACCTTTAGATTCCATCCGTTAACTTTCCCCCTTTACTTTCGATCGTTTATTTTCCATCCTCTAATTTCCCATCCATCTTGAACCCTTAGAAGATTAAAAGCTAAAACCTGCAGTCTTTAAAATCTCTATTATTGGTTTCCCTGTCCTAAAACATGGACAAGCAAAGGTATTACATTTCCCATCTAACCGGCAGTCCCTAAAATATATGACAATTACTTTTTTATGTAGGAAGGGAAAATTCCCAAGGAAAATTGACCTGACGGCTGAAAATTCTTAGGAAAATTTAGCTGAAAATTCTTGGGAAAATTTTGCTGAAAAAATTCTTTGCGAAAATTTTACTGAAAATTTTTAGGAAAATTTTGTTGAAAAAATTCTTAGGAAAATTTTGCTGAAAAAATTCTTACGAAGATTTTACTGAAAATTCTTAGGGAAATTTTGTTGAAAATATTCTTAGGAAATTTTGCTGAAAATTCGTAGGAAAATTTTGCTGACGTCTGAAAATTCCAAAGAAAATTTTCCTGCAAATTCTAAGGAAAATTTTGCTGAAAATTCCTAGGAAAATTTTGCTGAAAATTCGGAAGGAAAATTTTGCTGAAAATTCCTAGGAAAATTCTGCTGAAAATTCTCAGGAAAATTTTGCTGACGTCCGAAAATCCTTAGGAAAATGTTGCTGACGACTGACACTCCCTCGCCCGCTGCAGAGTGGGCGAATGAAAGAATGACTTACCGAAAGAACAGAAAGAATATATATATACACACTTTTCAAGCTTCCCATTTCACGCACCTGTCCGAAGTTACTCCTTTTCTTTAGGTGGAGCCGAAGAATTCATGAGGGCCATGCATCGTGCATGCAAGCAAATGCAGAAAAATAAAAAAAAATTTGCTTTCACTTTCAGGGTGAAATTCGGTATGAGAGAGCTAGGTGGGCGTTTTTACTGAGAGGTATAGGAGTAAAATCTCTTATTGCTTATATATTTTAAATTTCGAATCTATTATGTTAAATATAAAAGAATATTGAGTGCTTCCCTGAGAGGTGGAGGAGTAATCTCTTAGTTTATATATTAAATTCGTGGATTTATTAAGCTGATTATTAAAAAAAGTATCGAGTTTAAAGTCTCTGGATACCTCTATGTCTTCTCATAAAATTATACTTTTGCACTGTTAATTATGCAAATAGAGAAATATACTATAATTGCTCAAAAATGACAAAATGAAACTTAGACAGTTTCAGTTTAAAAGTTCTAATATTTTTTCTTATTTTTTTACTTCGTATATATTTTCCTGCTAAAATTAAGAGAATATTTGATTAAAATAATTAATTCTGATTAATAATTCATAGAGGAAAATACAAATTCCAATAATATTCCTGATGTCTTCAACGTCTGCAGATTCAAGAACGAAGGAATTTAAAATAAAGTGTTGCTAAAAATAAAGGAAATCTTTATAATACTCTTGTGTTTCAGGTGTTAATTCATAAGGAGAAATCAGGCCGAGTACAAATTCAAATACAAAGCAGATTACAAACAAAGAATTTTAATTCACATTTCCCTGAATTTCTCTCTCGTATCAATCCGCCGCAGATGTCAGAAGCTTTCACTAAAACCCGGAGCTTTTAGTACTAGCTAAAGCCAGCGAAGTCTTTCTTATTTTTTCTAATATTTTTTTCTCTCTCTCTCTCTCTCTCTCTCTCTCTCTCTCTCTCTCTCTCTCTCTCTCTCTCTCTCAAAATCGTGACTCGAAATCGTACCAAAGAAAAAAACAAAAATTTTTTTTCCAAAGAACAAAAAAAAAATCGGAACAGAAAAAAATCTCAAACGCCAAATAGCGTCACCTTATTCAGCTTTTCGAGAGAAACATTTGTTCCCGATTTCGGCGGAATATGCTAGAAAAGTGGGGACCGGGATGGGAGGGGGTGGGGGTGGGAGGGAGAGGGGGGGGGATTCTAAAGCTCTCGCACGTGGAATATGTAAACGATAGAGAAAAGAATTTTTTTTATTTTATTTTTTTCTCTTGAATTTTTTTCCAGGTCGATTCGCTCGGTCTCACACGAAATATCTTTTGTTCTCAGTCTTTTTGCATTGGTTCTTTTTGCTC
>NC_089777.1:19196536-19209036 GCF_040412425.1 Macrobrachium rosenbergii | reverse complement strand
ATAAATTTAGGATGATTAATGACGTCATGGAACAGAAGACCCAGAACTGTACGGCTTCTTAGGGTTTGGTTAGAAAGGCAGAGTCCGTGCACATATAAGGCCAGGGTTTTAAAACAGTTTATACACACACAATTTTTTTTGCAATACACTAGGGCTTCAAAAAAGGTTTTTTTTTTGAGACTACGAATATATTAAGCAAAGTAAGAAAAATATTATTAAATCTGTCATCGCTTTTATTGAAGAATAAAAAATGACGAATTCGACTCAAGTTGGATTTGTACAAAATCTTTCCAGTGGTTCAAAATAATTACGCGTATTAATAAAATACAGAAATTATCTGGAAGCAATGCATTTTATTGATCTAAAGGGTTTCAACAGTAATATTGAAAATACTGAAAGGAAATTAACAGGTTAAAGTAAAATGTCAAGGTTATAATCATAGAAATTTACTGAAAGATAAAAAATTAATGTCTATAAACCGCAAGAAATTTTGGACGTTTCAAAATGGCGAAAAATGTGAGTGGCTTCACACAAGAATTTCACACGACTTTGTCTTCTTTTTATTTACTTTTTTCTTAGTATCTCAGTCATTCCAGGCTTTTATTTTCCTGTCCAGGACCATTTCAACTTTCCACGAACTCACGCAAAACTTTCGCATACGAAACAGAGAATTACGAAAAGCGTCGTGAAAAGACTTTGAAGTATCGCCAAACGCCACGCGTGAAAAAAAAAAGTCATAAGCTTGCACCCTCTTAACTAACCCCTCCACCACCGCCCCCACCCCCATTTCACTCAGCCTCTGCGACCCCCAACCCCCTCCCTTCACCCCTTTTGTGAGGAACTGCGCAAGACACCTTCAGGAGAATGATATTGAAAGTTAAATAGGAAAACTTTTCGATTCAGAGCGAGAGATCTGTTATGCGCGCTGGTGTCCGGAGAAGTGAAAATATTAGACAGGCTTCAGAAAGGGAGATAGAAGAAGAGTTATCTCGAGTGGATGTTGGAATGTGAGGGAATGGATGAGGGATTATGAATGTTGAAAGGCGAGAGAAGGTGTAAAATGACTGATGTGTCTAAGAAGTATAGGCCTAAATGTCGTGGAACTTATGATTACTGAAAAATGTGAGGAAGTGGTGTAAAATGATTGGAGTATGTACGTGTAGGCCTAAATGCCGTGGAACCTACGATTATTGAAATGTGAGGAAGAGGTGTAAAATAATTGGAGTATCTACGTGTAAGCCTAAATGTCGTGGAACTTTTGATTATTGAAATGTGAGGAAGAGGTGTAAAATGATTGGAGTATCTAGGTGTAGGCCTAAATGTCGTGGAACCTACTTGAAATGTGAGGAAGAGGTATAAAATGATTGGAGTATCTAGTGGTAGGCCTAAAGTCGTGGAACCTACGATTACTGAAATGTGATGAAGAGGTGTGAAACGAGTGAAGTATCTAGTTGTAGGCCTAAACGTCGTAGAACCTACGAATATCGAAATGTGAGAAAAGGTGCAGAATGCCTGAAATGTCTAGGTATAGGCCTAGACCTGGCGGAAGTTATGAACAGTGAAATGCGAGGTAAAGTTTAAAATGATTTGAATGCATAGGTATAGGCCTACAGACGAAGCATGGAAGTTATGAATATTGATATGCGGGAAAAGTTTCAAATGATTTGAATGTCTATACGAGGCGCGGAAGTTGGCGTGATATGATAAAGGCCTACTGAATAAACTATGTCTGTTAAGTTATATAATATCACGCTAGGCCTATTCCATGTAGGTTATATTATGTTATGTTACATTAGTTTTCGTTGAATCACTGTGTACCCAGTGGATATTTTGTAAAACATTGAAAGAAGCCAAAGATGCTAATATCATTAAGTTACTGCTACTTGTTAAATAACTGTTTTTATAACAAACAAATCTTATATAACCTATTCTATAAAAAAAAATTACAACACAAACTTAAGCTATATTTTATTATTTTTTTTTAGATAGGCCTATCAGAATATCCAACATATCAAATGTTAGCCAGGGTATAATGGGGGTATTATGCCCAACTCCATTAAAAGTCAAGAGACAGAAGGAAATATTCTGACTGCAATATCGAAGGCCATAAAGAGAGAGAGAGAGAGAGAGAGAGAGAGAGAGAGAGAGAGAGAGAGAGAGAGAGAGAGAGATATGCGCGGAGCATTCTCGCTCTTTGACAGAATCATAATGGGAAACAAATCTATATAAAGTCTGTGTTTATTATTATTATTACTATTATTATTATTATTATTATTATTATTATGCAATAACACATCCAATCACAATCATATCATTATTATTATTTTATTATTATTATAAGAATTAGCATTACTACTATCATTATTATTATTATTACCATGCAAAAGCACATTAATTCAAAATAATAATAATAATAATAATAATAATAATATTATTATTAATATTATTATTATGCAAAAGAACATTCATTCAAAATCATATTATTATCATTATTATTATTATTTTTTTATTAAAAATTATCACTATTATTATTATTATTATTACCATGCAAAAGCAAATTTATTCAAAATCATATTATTATCATTACCATTATCCTTATTATTATTATTATATTATTATTATTATTATTATTATTATTATTATTATTAAACAATACCACATCCATTCAGAATCATATTATCATTATTATTATTTCTATTATCATTATAAGTATTAGTAACACTATTACTATTATTATTATTATTATTATTATTATTATTATCACACAATAAACACACCCATTCAAAACCATACGTCCTCTCCCTGGCAACCACCCGCGATATTGCTTAACGGCTGGCCGTCCATCAAAGGTATTCTAATTTCAATTATAATCATCGTATTATATATTGCGTCCGCTTTGCAATTTTCAAAAGGCATCGGTTCGAGTTAAAATCTCAATTAACCACCGGATTGCCGTCCGTTAATTATGGTAAAAAAAAAAAAAAAACACTTTATGAAGGTGTTATTTCATGAGAATAAATTCGATGGATGGATTAATGTTATCAACTAGAAGTAAGTTTCGTGTAATAAATAAACTGATAAATAAATATATAAATTAATTCATTAATTAACTAACCAATCACCTAACTAATTAATAACTTTAATGAATAAAATTAATTAACTAATTAATAACTTTACTAATTAATAAAATTAACTGACTAATAACTTAACTAATTGCCTAATTCATAATTATTAAAATTAATTATGCAACCTATGTATTAATAATCTAAATTATTAATAACTTAGCTAATTAATAAAATTAATTAACTAATTAATAACGTAACTAATTAATAAAACTAATTAATAACTTAACCAACTCTCTAATAAATAATAAAATTATTTATACAAGCTAATTAATAAACTGACTAATTAATAGCTTAAATTAATTAACTAATTGATGACTTTACTAATTAACTAAAAATAATTAACTACTTAATAACTTAACTAATTAATAGCTTAACTAATTGCCTAATAAATAATTATTAAAATTAATTATACAACCTATGTTTTATTAACCCAACTAATTAATAACTTATCTAATTGCCTAATAAATAGTTACGAAAATTAATTATACAACCTATATATTAAAACCTAAATAATTAATAAATTAAATAATTAATAAAATTAACTAATTAATAACTTAATTAATTGCCTAATAAATAATTATCAAAATTAATTATAATATCTATGTAACTCACCTAGAGAGCAGATTTTGGGGCGGCCGTCTGCCCTGTCAAAATAAATAAATAAATAAATAAATAAATAAATAAATAAATAAATAAATAGATTTAATTAATAAATTAATTAATTAACTAATAACTGAAATTAATTACATATCCTGGATCACTCTCTGGGTCCACATTCACAGAAAAATCTGTTCAAATCTTTCTTGTCCCACTGACCAAATCTCTGGAACACTTCATTAAAATGTGTAGATAACTTCATATTATATCATGTAAACAGACAAATACATTAAAATATTCTAAGCTATTTCTTGTAAACAGGCAAATACATTAAAATAGACAAATGCATTTGAAAACATATTCTATGCTAGTTCTTGTAAACAAACAAATAAATTAAAATAGACAAATGCATTTGAATACATATTCTATGTCAGTTCTTGTAAACAGAAAAATACATTAAAATATAATAATTAAAACGAAATTAAATTAGAAAACTTAAAATAGGTGAAAATGCATCCAACTTCAAACACGACATCAACCTTTCTTCAGTCTGAGTTATCACCTCTCACATCAAACCCTCTGAACCACACGCTGAATTTCAGCCTTCACAGAGAGAGAGAGAGAGAGAGAGAGAGAGAGAGAGAGAGAGAGAGAGAGAGAGAGAGAGAGAGAGAGAGAGACTTCCCCGATAAATTCAGAAAGTCTGAAGACTGAATTTCTTCAGACTTCACTGACATCTTTCCTTCAATGCAGTCTGGAAATCGGGTCGTTTCTTGCATGTCTCGGTTTCCTGACTAAAAAAAATACTAGATTTGGGAAAGGTTGTTGGAAGGTTTCTCTCTCTCTCTCTCTCTCTCTCTCTCTCTCTCTCTCTCTCTCTCTCTCTCTCTGAAATCCCCGGCTGTCTGTCTCATGCAGAAGTTGTAAAATATTGAATAATTGATATTATTATTATATAAAAAGGACCTTGATTGACTCTCTCTCTCTCTCTCTCTCTCTCTCTCTCTCTCTCTCTCTCTCTCTCTCTCTCAATTATAAATCCCCCGACGTTATATTACTGCATTATTGGGAATATTATAAAAAGGACCTTAATTAACTCTCTCTCTCTCTCTCTCTCTCTCTCTCTCTCTCTCTCTCTCTCTCTCTCTCTCTCTCTCTCTCTGTCTGTCTCATACGAACGTTATATGAAATTTGATAATTGAGATTATTACAAAAAAGAACTTGATTAACTGGTATTTATAATCTTAAAGAGATAAGAAATAATTACTTAGATTATTCGATGAATTATTTGTCAATTATTTTGGTGTCCTTCTTAAAAAAATTGTTAGAAGTTGAATAATAATAATAATAATAATAATAATAATAATAATAATAATAATAATAATAATAATAATAATAAAATTATTATTAATATTATTATTATTACTATTATTAATTATTATTATATTATTATTATTATTATTATTATTATTATTATTATTTCAATTTTGACGCAGCTATTAAAACCACCGCAATGACCATTATACGTACTACAATTAAAAAAAAAATTATTACTATCAAAATCACAACGCTAGCATTATTAATATCACTCTATCATCCTGCACACAATACCAGTAGTACAACTCCTACTTTCATTAGTACCATTATCATAAAAACGAACATGGCCACCCAATTGCAATGCAGTTGAAAATGCAAAAAAAAAAAAACATTTTTTTCTATTTTAATGAAAATGCGTATCTTGCTTCCCCAAGGGCAGAGTAAATTAAAAAGTATATTTTTTTGTCATTACACAACGACAGTAATTTGCAAATAACGCCATCAAAATTTAAACTAATTGGTTGTCAACAAAACACGGGTTTATTTTATTTTTTTTTAATGAATATGAATTCCGGTTGGTTGTCGCGCCTAGAAGAGGTGTTTTGTAGTTTGTGTTGAGGTGGCGTGTGTGTGTGTGTGTGTGTATTTATATATATAATATATATATGTATATATATGTATATTTATATATATACATACATATATATATATATATATATATAATATTATATTGTAATTGTCATAACCATAGTGCCCTCTTAACTTCTCAATTTCTTCACACTTTTTGGAGAGAGAGAGAGAGAGAGAGAGAGAGAGAGAGAGAGAGAGAGAGAGAGAGAGAGAGAGAGAGAGAGAGAGAGAGAGAAATATATTAATTAAAATTTCAAGAGTGTATCAGCTTCTAGAACTACAACAAGCTATCAGAGAGAGAGAGAGAGAGAGAGAGAGAGAGAGAGAGAGAGAGAGAGAGAGAGAGAGAGAGAGAGAGAGAGAGAGAGAGAAATATATTAATTAAAATTTTAGAGTGTATCAGCTTCTAGAACTACAACAAGCTATCAGAGAGAGAGAGAGAGAGAGAGAGAGAGAGAGAGAGAGAGAGAGAGAGAGAGAGAGAGAGAGAGAGAGAGAGAGCTTTGCCTATCTCTGAAAGCATCCAGGCCTTTGTAAACAGACCTTTTTTGCCGAATTAAGGAATGAACAAAATGGACAGATGAACAAAAAAGGTCACGTGACCAAACTGTTCTCGTGAATATTCCCTCTGTCATTTTCCTTCTATCATTCGAGTCTCGACTTATTTCTCATCTAATTACTAATTAAATAAAGTGGAACCTTATTCCCACTAATTACGTCTAATCATCTCCCATTAATTGTCTTGACATTAGATAAAACTAGACAAAGAGAGTAACAGGAATTACGTTAAATTACAGTAATTACATTAAATGACCGAAGACGTAATAGATAAATCACTTAGAATACAAGTTGAGTGTATGTGTTATTTTTTTCTCTCTTCTAAAAAGAGCAATGGAATAAAATTACTTAACACATCTCTTTCTCTCTCTCTCAAATATTTTTGATGGTACAGGAACCATACAAGTATTAGTGTCTTATTTTATATGCAAACCTCTTAACTTTTTTTTTTTATAATTATCACATACAGGAAAATGGGTTCTCTCTCTCTAAATATTTTTGGATGGTGCAGGAACTAGATACGTATTAATTATTGTCTCATTATTTTATGCAAACCTCTTAACTTTTTTATAATTATCACATACAGGAAAATTGGTTCTCTCTGTCTCTCTCTCTCTCTCTCTCTCTCTCTCTCTCTCTCTCTCTCTCTCTCTCTCTACATATATATATATATATATATATATATATATATATATATATATATATATATATATATATATATATATATATATATATATATATATATATATATATATATATATATATATATGCATATATGTATATATCCGTGTGTGAAATTAGCTTTATTATAAAAGAATGATTACTGTACTGAACACAGAGAGAGAGAGAGAGAGAGAGAGAGAGAGAGAGAGAGAGAGAGAGAGAGAGAGAGAGATTCCTTCTACTTTGTAGAGGGCAAACCATACCTCTTCTCCAGGAATTCCTAATAAAAGTGATGGCTTCGCAGAATGGAAATCCTGATCTCCTCTCAAGAGTTCCAGCGGTCATGTCTGGACAATTTTGACAATGGAACATCCTGGATTTTGTTAGATTCCACGCTTCCTGGAACTTCCAGCAGAAGAAGAGTAATGTACTACAGAGCCCAAGAAAGGACGGAAGAAGGGTCTTTGTTTTTTTATTTAAGATATCTAAAAGTGATTTTATTTGAGTGAGTGGCGTAAGATATCTAATTGTGATTTTATTTGAATGAGTGACAGGCCTTTCGAGGTTATGTACAAATAAGTGAGTCTTTGGAGGCACTGAACAGGAAAAATGAGGAAAATTAGATAATTAATTTTTCTTATGAAGTCTACTTTCTTAATGTTTATTTTTTATTCATATATATTTTTTTGACTTAATAGATGCTTATATGACCGACCAAACAGCAACGCCATAACACATTAGAAAATTACATCTCGTTTGCAAATATACATTTTCACTTGAATCGTCTTATCCAAAATCCAGAAGGTTAACTGAAGAAAAATCATCTTTGAATATTACTGAGGTTTTTAATTTATCACTCATTCTTTCTACATATTTTATGTCTTTATGTTCGGTATTTGATAGTTTTAGAGAGACGGAATGAAATGATGAATATACGTGTATATACACATATGGTCACATATACACACTCATATATATACATGTATGAATGTCTGTATGTATGTATATAATATAAATATATATATATATATATATATATATATATATATATATATATATATATATATATATTTATATATATATATATATATATATACAGTTATATTTATATGTAGATAGATATATATACAGTTATATATATATATAGATAGATATATACATAGAGAGAGAGAGAGAGAGAGAGAGAGAGAGAGAGAGACAGACAGAGAGAGAGAGAGAGAGAGACATTCAACAACCCCATCCACAAAACACAAGCCTGCCTAATCACAACCACAACAAAACCATGACACCCAACAATCGCACTCCGTAGGAGGAACATTCAAAGCCTATCAGAACCATCTCTAAATTAATACGGCCCAGCTATTGACATCCGCAGGTGAAATTGAGAATTCCGTCGATATCAGCATATTATTGCTACATACCCAGCTGTCAATATTCATGTCGATGCGCGAAGACCATCAATTTTTTTTTCGTCCAATAGTTTTTCATCGGGTGTCTTCGTTTGGACGCGGTCGGGGGCGTTCGTTTGTCAAATTGTTTTCAGATCGAGTTGGCGTGATCGAATAGACTGTATAGATGTATTAATCTGAATTCTCGGTTTTTTTTCTAAAATTCAAAATCAAAACATATTTACTTCAAAGGATACATTGGTTATATTAAGACATGAGGTATATTTGTTTTAGAGAATACAGTAATTTTGTAGGAAGTTATATTTTAGTGGTAAATTTAAGAAAGCATAAATATTTGTTGGGGCACTGGATTGATGGAAAACAGAAATATACTAGTAATTTTTATGTAGTTTATATAACACATTTTACTGAAAGTTTATTAAAATAAATAAGTTAATACCTGGGTTTACATGTATTGCATTTGTCCATGTGTATATACTCTCGTGTACACGTACACACATACAAACATACACACACACACACACATATATATATATATATATATATATATATATATATATATATATATATATATATATATATATATATATATATATATATATATATATATATATATATATATATATATATATATATATATATATATATATATATATATATATATATATGTATGTATATGTGTGTGTGTATATGTGTGTGTACACAAAAGTATATACACACGAACAAACAAACACCACCACAGGCATTCACAACAACAAAAACAACTTTCTTTCCCTCCCTCTCCAACGGAATCAGGTTTAGATTTCGGCCCAACACCAGAGAGAGAGAGAGAGAGAGAGAGAGAGAGAGAGAGAGAGAGAGAGAGAGAGAGAGAGAGAAATGCTTTCGCATGCATCTTGCATTTCCTGTATAATTTCGGATTTAATCAAACTAGTGGGGAGGGTGGGGAGGAGGGGGAGGGAGAGGGGGAATGACTGGTGTTCTTGGGTGGCTGCTTTGAATAACTCAATCCCAGGGATTGCTTGCTTTCAGTGCTTGTATCTTTCAAGGGGTTTGTTTCTTTGCTTGTCACATTTGCTTATTAATCTTGCTTTGTAAGGAAATGTAAAGTCAGGTTGGATGAATGAAGCCAGAATACTTTGTTTGAATTTATTTTGATTTTTTTTCATTCGTCATATATTCATTCCTGCATAAACTTTCTATCTGTATGTTAACAGATTCTTTATATAAGTAAATGTCAATCATTCTTTATATAAGTAAATGTCAATCATTCTTTATATAAGTAAATGTCAATCATACTTCTATATTTGCATACTTAAATAAGTCGACTATAATCATTCCTTTACCTGAATCAACTTTAAATTTTTTCCTTCCTAATTTTGGAGATTTCTCTCTATATTTATATTGCTGCCTTTTCAAAATTGAGTAATACATAATTACTTTGAGAGAGAGAGAGAGAGAGAGAGTTCAATGGTGTTTTTGCTTCCTAATTTTGAGGATTTCTCTCTATATTTATATTTTGCTGTCTTTTCAAAACTCAGTGATTTAACGGATGAGAGAGAGAGAGAGAGAGAGAGAGAGAGAGAGAGAGAGAGAGAGAGAGAGAGAGAGAGAGAGAGAGAGAGAGTTCAATGGTTTTTAAAATGTGGAAAATTTTGACTCTCTGTTGCCTTTTGCATCAACTCTCAGAGAGAGAGAGAGAGAGAGAGAAGATGAGAGCAGAATTCTAGAGAGAGAGAGAGAGAGAGAGAGAGAGAGAGAGAGAGAGAACATGGTGATTAAAATGTAAAAAGTGCATCAACTCGTGAAGATGAAGCAGAATTCTAGAGAGAGAGAGAGAGAGAGAGAGAGAGAGAGAGAGAGAGAGAGAGAGAGAGATAGAGAGAGAGAGAGAGAGAGAGAACTATAATCTAAACTATTCGCCTACCTAAAGAAACAATAATAATAGTTGCCTTTTAAATAACATTAACCTCTCACCCGCCAACGAGAGAGAGAGAGAGAGAGAGAGAGATTTCCCTTTAAATAACATCAGCCTCTCATCCGACCAAGTACCCTTTAAATTTTTCCTTAATCACGAACCGTTTCGTATATCTCGATTAACACTAAGAAGGAGAAGAAGAAGAAGAAGGAGAAGAGGAGGAGGAGGAGGAGGAGGAGGAGGAGGAGGAGGAGGAAAGGAGGATTAATAAGAGGTGATAATGACAACGCTTATCCCCTTCTCTACGTAATTACAGGGCCCTGATTACAATTTATGCTGTCCTTAAATTTCGCTTCAGAATGAGCCCTGGGTCGATCTTACCTCTTAGGGATTATTATTTATTATTATTATTATTATTATTATTTATTATTATTATTATTATTATTATTATTATTATTATTATTATTATACATTCAATACTACATGTTTAAAAGGCGGTCTTCTACCTATGTTATTATTATTATTATTATTATTATTATTATTATTATTATTATTATTATTATAATTATAAGCTCTGCAATTCAGAAGCTGTTATGATGGAAGATATAATTATATATATATATATATAAAATAAATGTGCATTTATTATTATTATTATTATTATTATTATATTATTATTATTTATATGCTCTGCAATTCAGAAGCTGTTATGATGGAAGATACATTTACATTATATTTAACAAATGTTCATTTTATTATTATTATTATTATTATTATTATTATTATTATTATTATTATTATTATTATTATTATTGAGAACATGAAACCTATTATGAAACAAGCCCACCACAAGAGCAACTAACTAGAAATTCAAGCTTCCAAAGAATGTTTCATTATTATTATTATTATTATTATTATCATTATTATTATTTACAAGATGAACCCCATTCATATGGAACAACCCTACAACAGAGGGCCACTGACTTGAAATTCAAGCTTCCAAAGAATATTATGGTGTATTAGGGAAGTAATGCATTATGGTCGTTATTTACAAAATCATTCTCACTGATGCTTGTTATCCAACAAAATAAAAAAAAAAAGTATGTAGTTGTTTTTGTGTATATCATATGAAAACCAAATAAAACATAATTTTTTGTTATTAGCAAGATAGTATATGCAGGTACTGGTATAAGTTAGCAGAATGAAGGTCCATTAAGTCGAACACCAAGACAATACTCTCTCTCTCTCTCCTTAAGACTCTGGATTTACTCCTCTCTCTTCTCTCTCTCTCTCCTTAAGACCCTGAATTTACTCTCTCTTTCTCTCTCTCAGACCCTGGATTTACTCTCTCTCTCCCAGACTCTGAATTTACTCTCTCTCTCTCTCTTTCTCTCTCACATCAACAGCCAAATTTGACGCTAAGCGGCCCACTAGTTCCCCAATAACAGGACGCTCTACCAGCGCGAGATCAGACAATTTCACATCAAAGGAAACCGCCAGTCTGGGCCAGTCACAGCAGACCACTCACTCACTCACTCACTCGGCTGGTTGTCAATCATTTGTCCCAAATGGAATCTCTCGACTGCGCGTAAACAGCTGATTAAGGCTTCGTTGGAACGTGGCACGATTGGTTACCTTAAGTAATCGCTCGCCTAAGGGGAGGAAGGCGAGGTTTCTCTTGTAGGCCTATGGGCCTAGTGGTTTATAGGCATTCATGCGAAGGATTGTAGGACTGTCAGTAAATAGGACTGGCTTTGATTGGCAGGAGTGTATTAACTTACAAAGCTGAAACATATTTTTAGAGAGAGAGAGAGAGAGAGAGAGAGAGAGAGAGAGAGAGAGAGAGAGAGAGAGAGAGAGAGAGAGAGTGCTGATTAAAGTCCAAGAATATATCAATATGCAAAACTGAACTGGACTTTTAAAGAGAGAGAGAGAGAGAGAGAGAGAGAGAGAGAGAGAGAGAGAGAGAGAGAGAGAAGAACATGGTGATTAAAATGCCAAAAGTGTATCAACATGAACAGCTGAAACAGACTTAGAGAGAGAGAGAGAGAGAGAGAGAGAGAGAGAGAGAGAGAGAGAGAGAGAGAGAGAGAGAGAGAGAGAGACAACACAAATGAAACCATTATTATCATTAATTCTACTTCAAATAAACATATATTTGATCCCGAAATTCCTTTTCCCTCCCCAGTAAATAAACCTCATAACAATTTCACAGTTCCGTGCATCTTCTTTAATTACAAACTAGTAGAAGAAAACTCCACATATTTGGTACCGTGAGCGTTG
>NC_089777.1:19191536-19194036 GCF_040412425.1 Macrobrachium rosenbergii | reverse complement strand
ACCGGGCCGTGGTTAAAGTTTCATGGGCCGCGGCTCACACAGCATTATACCGAGGCCACCGATAGATAGATCTGTTTTCGGTGGCTTTGATTAAACGCTGTACAGAAAACGATTGTGCCGAAGAAACTTCGGCGCCTTTTTTACTTGTTTAGTTTTGAGCTAGATTCCAACTCGGGAGGGCTTGTCGTGTTTATGCGTGTAAAACCATAAAAGCAGAATAATAAATTATGTGTATATGTACACACTATCTCAGATACCTCTACAAACCCCTCACACTCACGCATGAACCTTACAGGTCTGATATAAGCGGCAAAAGGTCACAAAAAAACTCGAAACCAAACAGAGCATAAGCCATTAAGAGAGGTAGGCCTAATCACAGAGAACTTGTCGTATTTATAGAGTGAAAAATAAAAAATGTATGATTATTAATTGTACGTATATAAGCATACACAATCCTACATCCCACCCCAGACACCAAGTACATACGCACAAAACCTTACAGGTCTAGTATAAGCGGCAACAAGTCTCGAAAAGATAGAAACAAGACACATTGTAAACCATGAAACGAACTCGGCCTTCTCAAACTGCTTTGAAGCACTAAGTCTCTGAACCAGTACAGGTTGATTCACATTATACCGTCACGTCACCGACGCATCACGTCACGTCACCGTCTCATCAGCCGTGCCTTGTGTTCAGTAAGAAACTTGCATAAGCACCGTCACGTCACGTCACGTCAAAATATTCCTTCCAAGAAAACGTGTCGTTACGTGACGGTGGATGCCGTGTGCTTGATGTTGACGTGACGTGAAGGTGTGAACAAGACCATCTGACGTGACGTGATGTGTCGGTGACGTGATGTTATAATGTGAATCAGCCTTACTTCGTTTAACCCCCCCCCCCCGTCCCGTCAATTCGGGAACTACACCGACGACCCTCGTTAGGTAAATTTAAAGAGAGAGAGACGTTACGTCCTGTAATTCCTTTGATAAACGCCCCTTCCACCCTCTCTCCCTCCGGAGGGGAGATGGTACTCACCTACTCCCAGGAGGAGTTGTAATGTAGAGAGTGATTAGGAGTAATGGTTCTCATACTAGATATTGGTCGTGTTGGTTGGGTGAGTGACTGGTTTTGCTTAAGGAAAGCGGGTGTGAGTAGGATGTACTTTCTAATTAGTGTGTTCTGTGTGATAGTACGTGTTCGCATTATTTGCGTATATATATATTTATATATATATATTCCTTTTAATCGTCAAAACATAATATTGAACTTCTCTTGTAATTCTGAAGTGACTCGTACCTCTAAAGGGGAGAGAGAGAGAGAGAGAGAGAGAGAGAGAGAGAGAGAGAGAGAGAGAGAGAGAGAGAGAGAGAGAGAGAGAGAGAGAAACTTGTCAAAAAATATCGCTTAACTGTAATCCATACATTATTTTGAACCGTGAAAGCTTTTAAACAATGCATTTTGCATTTACATATATATACATATAGTATATATATACACATACATACATACATACACATATATATGTATATATATATATATATATATATATATATATATATATATATATATATATATATATATATATATATATATATATATATATATATATATATATATACATATATATGCATGCACCACCCACACACACACACACACACATGAAGAACAATACCTCAGACAACCAGCCCCAAATAAGACCAAACAATATCCCACCTCCCAGCAGCTGCCGTAGATAAAGAGAGAAGGCTTCAGCTTAGCAGAAAGCTCTAGCGTCTTCATTCAGCTTTGGCGGAAAGCTTGAAAAATACGACTTCCCTTAATCTATGAGAGACAACTTCTCAAGCACCGCCGGATAAATTGCACATAGATCTGCTGCTAGGGGTCCTCGCCCCCCATCCCCCTCCCCCTCCACCCACCCTCCCCAAGGAAGCGGGGGTGGTGGTGGTGGTGGGGGAGGGGTAGAAATATTTACGGCGTTTAATAAAAATCTGGTCCCTTTCATAGCGGCCGGCTTGTTTATGTAGGTGTTTTCCTATTTTGGATGGTTTTGTGTGTGTATATATATTTTTGTATATATATCTAAATATATATATATATATATATATATATACATATATATATATATATATATTTAGATATATATATATATATATATATAGTATATATATAATATATACATATATATATTATATATATTATATATACATATATATATTATTAATACATATACGTATATATATATTTATATATATATATATATATATCATATATATATATATACAGTATATATATATATATAAATGTGTGTGTGTTTACAGATATATATATATATATATATATATATATATATATGTATATATATACACAGAACATATATCTCTCTCTCTCTCTCTCTCTCTCTCTCTCTCTCTCTCTCTCTCTCTCTCTCTCTCTATATATATATATATATATATATATATATATATATATATATATATATATATAAACAGTTTGTTATCTA
>NC_089777.1:19139036-19186536 GCF_040412425.1 Macrobrachium rosenbergii | reverse complement strand
CTAGTCTATTTCTGAGTTACGTAGGTATTACTTTTTTAATTTGTTTTTTTTTTTTTTAATAAGTGGTATTATCTCTTCTTCCTGTATTTCCCTTTACTTCCTCTTACTTCTTCTTAATGAACCCCTAATACTCTTTGGAAGTTCGAATTTCATGTCAATGGCCCCTGTGGTGCGCTTGTTCCATATGAATAGGGTTCTTCATCTTCTGAATAATAATAATAATAATAATAATAATAATAATAATAATAATAATAATAATAATAATAATAATAATAATAATAATGTGCTATTCTTATCTTATAAGAAACTATTATTTTTATAATAATAATAATAATAATAATAATAATAATAATAATAATAATAATAATAATAATAATAATAATAATAATCTTAGTGTCCTGGCTTTATCATGTAAGGAACAATTATTTGTGAATGATATTGTACAGTGGATTCTCCTTCAGGTTATTCTACTCTATTTCTAAGTTACGTAGCGTCCTGGTCTTAGTCTGTGAGAAACCATTTTCTCTCCTTTTGCTGAAAGACTGAATGATGAAGTCTTTCTGAATGATGTCTAGGCTAGGAATTGTTCTGAATGAAAAAGTCCTTGTTTTTGTGAATGGCATTGTTCTTGTAAGTCCTTCAATAATAGTATTTTCCTTTTTCTGAATGATGTCTTTGTTCTGGTTCGTTATGTACAGGATTGAGTTCCTAATCTGAATAGAAATTTGGTTACTGGGCCAAGACTAACTCGACTGTAAGCTTGGTAAATCTTAGCTGCAGATCTGATAATATTTTAAGAGAAATAAGTAAACTTTATTGAATGGGGATAAGATTACACAACAGGATATCACATAAATATTCTACTACTTAAATATTCAATTACTTTAATATTGAATATTCTGCTATCTAAATATGCAATTACTTGAATATTTCATTTTGTAAATATTCCCTCATTGAAATATTCTTTATCTAAATATTCAGCCACTTAAATATTTTATCTAAATATTCAATGACATACATATTTTACTATCTGAATATTCAGTCACTTAAATATTTTATTTTCTAAATATTCAATGACATAGATATTTTATTATCGGAATATTCAGTCACGTAAATATTTTATTATCTAAATATTCAACAACATAGATATTTTATTATCTAAATATTCAATGACACACATATTTTATTATCTAAATATTTAGTCACTGAAATATCTTTTTATCTAAATATCCAATCTCATAAATATTTTCTTATCAAAATCCAATCTCATAAATTTTTATTATCTAAATATTAAATCTCATAAATATTTTCTTATCTAAATATTAAATCTCCTAAACATTTTGTTATCTAAATATTCGACCTCATAAATATTTTCTAATCTAAATATTGAACCTCATAAATATTTTCTTATCTAAAAATAACATATTTTCTTATCTAAATATTCAACCTCATACATATTTTCTTATCTAAATATTCAACCTCATAAATATCTCCTTATCTAAATATTAAATCTAAACATTCCCTTGTCTAAATATTCGACCTCATAAATATTTTCTTATCTAAATATTCAACCTCATAAACATTTTCTTATCTAAATACTCAACCTCATAAATACTTCCTTATCTAATATATTAAATCTCGAAAACATTTTATCAAAATATTAAATCTCTTAAACATTCTCTTATCTAGATATTCAACCCCATAAATATTTTCTTATCTAAATATTCAACCTCATAAACATTCTCTGATCTAAACATTCCCTAAACAGGCCAACAACTAAGCATCAACTAAAGCGAATTCCGGACCCGAATTCAACGGCCGTAATGAAATATAGGAAACGGATATTGTCACGTGCCCAGTGAATTACAGACCCAGTTTCAATTTTCAAAATAAAGTTAAGGGGGAGGGGAAACGCGCCCCCGACATAACTCGAAGTCGCCGGATAATTAAGCAGGTGCAAACGGCACCGCTGTCAACAGATCCTAATTCGGTTGCAACGCCACTTGAACGAATCGATCACTCAAGTGGGCGTAACCCAATTTCCAGAAGGACGTAATCACATTTGGTATAAACAATGTGTGTGTGTGTGTGTGTGTGTGTGTGTTTGAGTACTTATCCTCCAGCTCATCTCTCTCTCTCTCTCTCTCTCTCTCTCTCACACACACACACACACACACACACACACACACATATATATATATATATATATATATATATATATATATATATATATATATATATAGAGAAAGAGAGAGAGAGAGAGAGAGAGAGAGAGAGAGAGAGAGAGAGAGAGAGAGAGAGAGCTTGCATTTCTCTCTCTCTCTCTCCATATATATATATATATATATATACATACACATTTATATGTATGTATTATATATATACATATATATACATATACACTCTTTCTCTCTCTCTCTTTATATAACATATATATAAAGAGAGAGAGAGAGAGAGAGAGAGAGAGAGAGAGAGAGAGAGAGAGAGAGAGAGAGAGAGAGCTTCGCACTTCTATTTTCAATTCTGTCTGCTAAGATCCTGCCATATCAGTATTTCTAATTACTCTATCATTCACATTTCTCCCACTTTCTCCCCAATTCCCTGCTTTACTCCCAAGAACTTACAGTCCTTTCTATTTTCTAACTTTCTCTATAGTCCATCTATACACCCCAACTGGCTCAGCAAACATCTATAATCACAAACTTCCTATTATTTTCCTTGATTAAAAAAAAAAATCCTCAGCCTAATTCACCATTTCACCTAAAAGGACTACTTTCAGGACGCGTTTCCCTGTCCCAAGTCTCTCCCACTATCTTCTAGAGGCGCCCTTAGCCATCCTATTAATTAAACGTCATCCTTGAAGGACTCCAGGACCCACCTCCTTGCTTAAAGGAAGCGGGTCTCTCGGAAATTAGGTCCTGAGGTGAGAGCCCCGAGTGTTCCCAGTGGGTAGGTCCTGTAATGGCCGCTTCCGTAACTCCGGTTTAATTAGTGCTTTTCCTCTGGTTTGTCCCCGGGGGAGCGGGGGGCGAATCGCAGAGGAATTAGGCTCAGTAGATCTCAGTTGAAGGGTAATTCGTTCTGGGGTTAGGTGATGTGAAATTTTAGGAATTAGGTTTCTGTGCTTGAAATATATTTTTAGATTCTAGTTTAAAGTCGGCTCATTCGTTCTGGGATCAGATATGTGAAGTTGGAAGAATTAGACTTCTTTTCTTTAAATATACTTTTAGATTATAATTTAAAGTCGGCTCATTCGTTCTGGCATCAGATATGTGAAGTTGGAAGAATTAGACTTCTTTTCTTCAAATATACCATTAGATTATAATTTAAAGTCAGCTCATTCGTTCTGGGATCAGATATGTGAAGCTGAAAGAATTAGATTTCTGTACTTTAAATGTAATGTTATATTTTAGTCCACGAGTAAAGTCAACTCATTCGTTCTGAAGTTGGATATGTGAAATTTTAGGAATTAGATTTCTGTACTTTAAATATATTTTTATATTCCAGTTTAAAGTCAGTCTATTCCTTCTGGGGCTAGACGCGTGAAATTAGAGGATTTAGCAGCTCTGTAATCAAAATAAGTTACACGATTACAAACAGTTTCGCTCTGTCCTGTTTCGTTAAAAATAACTACGACTAGAATTCTTGACGAATTATCTTCTTTGTATTCTAGTTTAAGGGCAATTCGTTCTGGGGTTAGATACGTGAAATTAGAAAATTTAGTAACTATGCACTGTATAATAAAGTTTCACAGTTACAAACAATTTGCTCTGTACAGTTTTGTCAAACGGATGGCGGATTCTTGACGAATGGCCCTCTTTCGATTCTATAGTTTAAAGTCAATTCGCTCTGAGGGTACAATATATATAAAATTAGAAGAATTAGCATCTCTGTACTTCCAAATAAAGTTGAACAATTACAAACAATTTGCTCTGTACGGCTCTGACGAAAATAATTTGTTATGAGGGTAACGGATTTCGAATTTTTGGACGAATCAGTCTCTTCCGATTCTCGTTTAAGTTAATTCGTTCTGAGGGTACAAGGTGGGTGAAATTCTAAAAGAAAAAAAATAGCACTTCTATTTTCGATTCCAGATTATTTAGTCAATTCGTCCTACGGGTACAAAATATGTGAAATTCTAAAATTAGCATTTCTGTACTTTAAATGAACTTTTGGATTTTAGCTTTAAGCCTTTTCCTTCGTTCTGAGAGAATAAGGTATGTGAAATTCGAGAAACCAGCATCACTTCACTTGCAGTGGTTCTCAATCTTTTTTTTTTTTTTTTTTTTAGTGATGGCACCCTAACTCATGCAATCATTACCGCGGCACCCCTTCTTCGCCATCCCACCATATCGCGTGAATTAACTTCTTATTTAATGAATGAAATTATCATCTATACTCAATCCAAAATCAGCACACCGTACGTGCAGGAATATACTGTACAAGCAAAGAGCATATCAGAGGAATTAGATAAACATAGAGTAGACACACTGATAATAATTATATGAAAAGACTTCTGCAAAAAAAATTTTTTTTACTTCACTGAGATGATCAAGCCAAGACAAAATTCATGACAATCTCGCGGCACCCCTAGGCACTGTCTGTGGCACCCCAGGGTGCCACGGCACCCAGTTTGAGAATCACTGTGTACTGTATGACAAAGTTGGACAATTACAAGCAATTTCCTCCGCGCATTAGTGTCCAAAAAAAAAGGACAATTTCCCAAAAATATCTCAGTATGTGAACACTTCCAGCTAACGCGATGCTCTACCGGGAAACGTGAAATCCACTCTCGCTATGACTGTCAACAACACACTAACTTAATTACCTCATCAACAAAGTTATTAATGCCTTCGAAGTTTGGTAGGGGGAGGGGATGGGGGGTAGGGGGTGGGGGAGGGAATTAGATCAGGGCTTGGGAGAGAGGAAAAACTGGCGATTCAGTGGAAAACTTTGCTGCAGAGAGTGACTCTGTTCTGTCGAAGCAGGGTTCAGGAGATGATGGGATGTGTACTGTACTGTCGCGTCAGTTTGGGGAAATGAATAATTGTTATGTTATTATATTTTACATTCATGTTTTGGAAGGATCATATGCAAATTGACAGGGTTATTATTTTTATTTTATTCGTGCATTTTTATTTTTCTAGGCATTTAAACTAATGATAATTATCACATTGTTCTTTTATTTCGTTTGTTAATCTCTAAATAATTCCTCGCGATTTGGTTTAATATACACATATACATACACATTACACAGATGTATCCATACTTTCACAAACAAACACACGCATCACTGACAAAAAAAAAAAAGCGCCGAAGTTTCTTCGGCGCAATCGAGTTTTCTGTAGGGCGCATAATCAAGACCACCGAAAATAGATCTATCTTTCGGTGGTCTCGGTATAATGCTGTAAGAGCCGCGTCCCATGAATCTTTAACCACGGGCCGGTGGTGGCCTATCCTATACCGTTGCCAGAAGCACGATTATGGCTAACTTTAACCTTAAATAAAATAAAAACTACTGGGGCTAGAGAGCTGCAATTGGGTATGTTTGATGATTGGAGGGTGGATGATCAACATGCCAATTTGTAGCCCTCTAGCCTTAGTAGTTTTTACGATCTGAGGGCGGACAGAAGAGGTGCGGACGGACAGACAAAGCCGGCACAACAGTTTTCTTCTACAGAAAGCTAAAAAAAAAAAAAACAACCTGACGCAGCAGCACCGGCAGGAGGATGAGGAAAATCAGGAGGAACTCGTCCCGAAGGTTTCGGAGGAGATCATTAAACATAGCCCTAACTCGATTGCCTCATCAAGCCGAGAGCTCCGTGAAAGTTATTGATGTGTCTCCAAAGTTCGCCCGAATTATGGCAACACTGGAATTGTGGCAACACTCTCTACGAGGCTCACGGCGTCCATTCAGCGAATAAGTTTTGTGAATGAACTTACTCACGGGTTGTGGAGTAGTACAGTAGCAGTAGTTGTAATGGTGACGATGGATCATTAGTGGATGGTCATTCCGGGAGTGTCTGGGTTTGTGGAAAGGCGGCCGTTAGATTGAAGGTTGTTGGGTTGTAGAGTGGTTGTTGCTAATTCTCGACGGTGTGGAGTTTCGAGTGGTGGTTGTTAAATTGAAGGTTGTTAGGTCGTGGGGTGGGGTTGTGGAGTTGGAGGTTGTTGGGTTGTGGAATGGTGGTTGCTTGTTGTAAAGTTGTGGAGTGGTGGTTGTTAGATTCAAGGTTGCTGGGTTGTGGAGTGGTTGTAGCTAAATCTGGACGGTGTGGGGTTTCGAGTGGTGGTTATGAAATTAAAGGTTGTTAGGTTGTGGAGTGGGGTTATAAAGTTCGAGGTTGCTGAGTTGTGGAGTGGTGCTTGCTAATTCTAGAGGTCGTGGAATTGTGGAGTGGTACTGTCAAGTCGAAGTTTGTTTGGTTGTGGAATGGTGGTTGTTAAGTCGGAGGTTGTTGGGTTGTAGAACGGTGGTTAAGTCGAAGGTTGTTGGGCTGTGGAATGGTCTTACTTAAATAGAAAGTTGTTGGGTTGTGAAGAGATGGGTGACCATTCGACAGGTGTTGTAATGCAATGTAATGAGTTCTTTTATCTAAGGTTTAGGTTATAAATAAATATACTTTTAAAAATAAAAACAAATGAATGGTTAGTCGCCTCTGCCATTGGCTCTTATGCCTTATTGTGGCCCATTCCCATCGCTTTTTTTATGCAATTTTTATTGCAAAGATCATCCACTACAACTGGTTACCTTAATCAGTGTCCCAAAAAAGAACGTCCATTTCTTGAATTTTAAAAATAATTAAATAAGCAAACCTATTATTACTTTGATATTATATTAGTATTTCTCTTATATTAGCCAATACTCCTTAGCAAGGTCTTATCTAATATTAAACTTATATTGATGTATTGATGTAATTCGTGGACAATATGATACTGGCATTGAAAAATTAAAAATGCATATATAGAGCACCTGGGGTATTACATATCAGATTTCATACGGAAATAAATGAAATTACATAAATTTTAGTCTCATAATAACAACGGGATAAAATCATGTTTTCTCTTTAGTGAATTTAATAGCTATGGGGTCCCACCCCATCGACCCTACCCCCAAAAAACAATGAAAAAGCTTATAAAAAAGATAGAAGATAGAAAGAAAATTTGAATCCCCCAATAGAAACGTGAACCAACATATGACAAAAAGCACACGAAGGAAAAATTCTACCAAAAAAATAAAGCACGACAGCAAGTTGGAACAAAAAATGGAGAGAGAGAGAGAGAGAGAGAGAGAGAGAGAGAGAGAGAGAGAGAGAGAGAGAGAGAGAGAGAGAGAGACTTTATAGATAGATATACAAATAGAGATAGATAGATACATAAATAGGCAGAGAGATAAAGATAATGCATAGAGAGAGAGAGAGAGAGAGAGAGAGAGAGAGAGAGAGAGAGAGAGAGAGAGAGAGAGAAGCAGACGAAAAATTCCAAAGCCCCTGACCAAGGCGCAAGAGATTCCCATCAGTATTCCCATCACTGCGAGACCATTTATCCCGATGGACTCGGCTGGAACGTTTGATGGTCAGCTCTTGTGAAGGAATTTGATCCATTAATCGACTGTTTATTGTAGCGGGAAAGGGAACGGAAGGGCTGTAAAAGAGAGAGAAAAAAAATTATAGCAATGGACTTTTGGGAGAATAAGCAACTTCTGTAAAAGCATTGTAAAGGAAGAAAGATGACTGAATTGTAAAGTATTGTAAAAGGATAACTATGACAGCCACGGAAGCTTGGAAGAATAATCAGGTATTGTAAAAGGAAATAGACATCAACGAATTCTTGTAAGTACTGTAAGTGTCTTGTAAAAGAAAAAGACGACAGCGATGGAATCTTGGACAGACAAAGCCGGCACAAGAGTTTTCATTTACAGAAAACTAAAAGGGGTTGAACAGCCTTTCTTATTTTTGAAAACTGGGAAGGTCAACCAGATGAAATGATGGAAAATTTCGAAATTGGGCAAAAACGTAGAGGAAATAAACTTATAAAATTGAATAAAAATAAATCTTGGAAACATGGGAAACGCAGCAAGTGAATAAACTGATAAATTAGGAATAGGGCCGAATTAAAAACTTTTGAAATAATAAAGAAAATGACCAGATGAAATAAAATGAAAGCAGATTTCGAAATGTAAAAAAAAAAAAAAAATGAGATGAATTGAAAGAATACTTAAAGAAATTATAAAGAAAACAGATAATAGATACTGACCCTGATTCCTAGTGTACACAAGTGGGATTTTTTGCCCCTAACTCCTCTCTCTCTCTCTCTCTCTCTCTCTCTCTCTCTCTCTCTCTCTCTCTCTCTCTCTCTCTCTCTGTTTTTATATCTGTGATTGACAGAGATCTGATAAAAAAGGAATTTTTTGCCCATCTCTCTCTCTCTCTCTCTCTCTCTCTCTCTCTCTCTCTCTCTCTCTGTTTTTATATCCATGATTGACAAGGATATAAAAAAACCAGGAAGAGAAGACACTCAAAACGTCTCTCACTCCTACTCCATTTTTTCTTACCCCTCCCCCTCGGTCTATGCCAGACACGTCCATGGAATTTGTCAATGGAGCCATCGACCTAAGATTGGTACATTCTCTCTCTCTCTCTCTCTCTCTCTCTCTCTCTCTCTCTCTCTCTCTCTCTCTCTCTCTAACTTAAATAACACGATTGGGAGTCCTCTATCCCTCTATTGCTGGGCTCGACTCCCAGATGAGTTTTCGGGGAAGAAGAAGAAGAAGAAGACTCTACTGTCGAGAAGTGTTTTTCACTCCATTACTGAGGAGTTTTGTTCTGTGCACTCTATTGTAGAGGTGTCCTCTGCCCTCTATTGTAGAGGGCGTTTCTCTTTTCCTCTGTTGTGGGAGCGTTCTAGTCTGTTGGCACTGGTTTGATTACAGTTTGAAATGTTTTTTACAAATAGAGTTTTAGAGACTCATACTTTATACACATACATGTATGTTCATACACGTATAATTAAGCATACAATACACACACATACATACACATGTATATATATATATACATTTATACACACATATACATATATATAATTTTCAAATTATATACACATACAGTATATATTTTCAATAAACTTTACAGCTAATTTATTATTTATAACATTTCTATTTAATTTATTTTTTTTATTTAAAAGCTGATACAAATCAATGGCAAAATTCAATGAAAATTGCATACGAGAAAAACTTTGAACAAGAAGCATATATATATATATATATATATATATATATATATATATATATATATATATATATATATATATATATATATATACAAGTGTGTGTATTTGTGTGTGTGTGTTAGTGTGTGTGTATGTACTTGTATGCGTAGACATTTCATAAAAGTAAAATACAAAGCCCACAGTGGCCAGCCTCTCTGAAGTGGGGTTATATGCCGCTTAAAAATATGGAGCGCCATCCAGCCGTTTCATATTCCAGCCAGGTATACTACAGTCTTGAGTAGAATTTTAAGTTAGGGCGAAGTATGGAGCGGTGAAGGAGCTTAGCTTTCAAATACATGTGATTTATGTATACGGTAAGAGTGCATGTATGTATGTATATACATATATATATGTATATATATATATATATAATTTATATATAAACAGTATACATATATTTATTTTTATATATACACATATATATACATGCATATAAACAATTATATGCATACACATTATACATATACACAGATATATATACATATATACATATTTACATATACACATACATATAACTATATATATTTATATATAAATATATATATATATATATATATATATATATATATATATATATATATATATATATATATATATATATATATATATATATACATTCATACATACATGCATACACACACACCCAAATATCTATACACATACATATATACATACAAACATACTTATTCACATACACACAAACAGGAACCAAACCCACCCACCCACCCCAAAAAAAAAAAAAAAAACACAGCCCTGGACTGTTTGCAATCCGCGTTTGGGTTTCTGTTTAACCACTCGAAAAGTTGTGTTTATGTTAGGCATACCTTAATAGCAGGTGGTCGAGGAGGGGAAATTTTCTCATTATTTGCGACCCTGGGTTTGTGTGTGTGTGTGTGTGTTCAAGTCTCTCCCCGGGCACTTATTAATCTCTTTCTTCGGGGTATTATCTCAAGTTCTGTTTGGAAAGAGGCCTCGTTCGTTGTTACGAAGTGGAGGAGGAGGAGGAGGAGGAGGAGGAGGAGGAGGAGGAGGAGGATTGTGGATTGGGAAGAGTGTGGGAGTGTGTGTGTGTGCGCTCTTAATTTTTGGATTTTTTTTTTTTTGTCTTCACGGACGTTTGTTTGTAATCTTTCTGGAGTGTTGTAATACGATACATTATAATACAAAACAATGCAGTTTTTTTATAAGAACTATGGAAAACAAAAACAAAAACACACTCTCACACACACACACACACACACACAATATATATATATATATATATATATATATATATATATATATATATATATATATATATTTATATATAATGTTCAAACTATTGAAGATTATTTTTTTATTACGTTTTTGTTCAAAATTCAGGTATTATCTTAAGTACAATAAAGCCTGTATGATGCACTTACACACACACACACACATATGTGTATATATGTGTGTGTGACTGTGTGTGTGTGTGTGTGTGTGTGCGTGAGTGTAAGTGCATCCCACGAGCTTTATTATACTTAAAATAAAACCTGAATTTTGAACACAACTCACAACAGAAAATCACCATCAATAGTTTGCACATTATGCAAAACACTATGCATAGTTGAAGATGAAATATAAATATATACATATATATATATATATATATATATATATATATATATATGTGTGTGTGTGTGTGTGTGTGTGTGTATGTGTGTGTGTATATATATATCTGATCTTAAATAAGTAATTTTACAATACCTTGTAAAACATAACTCACATACGTATGCAAATCCCTTTTCTCCCGTCAATAAATCCGAGGAAGTAACAACAACGAAAAACATAAACAACAGCAATAATAATAATTCTCCTCTGGTAAATCCTAGCAACAACACAAACAAGTAAAAAATGCTAGAGGACTGCAATTTGGTATGTTTGATGATTGGAGGCTGGATGATCAACATACCAATTTGCAGCCCTCTAGCCTCAGTAGTTTTCAAGATCTGAGGGTGGACAGAGAAAGTGCGGACAGAAAAAAGTGCGGAGAGAAAAAGTGCAGACAGAATAAAGTGCGGACGAACAGACAAACCCGGCACAATAGTTTTCTTTTACAGAAAACTAAGAGAAACAACAATATTAACGACAATAACAAACAGGAATTTTGGACCCAGCGCGCATGCGCAGAACGCAAAAAAAAAAAAAAATCAGTCACGCAACTACACCGATTATCCTTCGGGATTTGAGGCCTCACCAGACGCGAAGAAAGATGGCTTTTTCTGTTTCGCCAAATGAATGATGGTGAGATTAGGAACCGCGCCCCCCATTAATATCTAACCTTTATCCACCAGCTTGTGGGCTCTGTCATTTATAAAGCAAATGAAGGCAAATTTCTGACAGTGAACACTGAATTCTCTTGTTTTTTTTCGGGGGTTGGGGTGTGGGGTTCGTTTTGCTTCCTTCTTACTTTTTGGGGTTTTTTTTATAAAGAAATTATTTTTTGTCTTTCTGTGTTTTATTTGCCTGTTTTTATTTTCGTTTTTATAGTTATTTTGGAAATTCTAAATAAGGAGGATTTTAATTTTGCGAATTATTTTTGCCGTCAAACCAAAGAGGATTCACCAAACGTCAATGTATGTGACCGAACTTGATCTTACTTAACCTAACCTAACCAAATGTTGCCTTACCTAACCTAACCTAACCAAATGTTACCTTACCTAACCTAACCAAATGTTTCCTTACCTAACCTAACCTAACTAAATGTTACCTTACCTAACCTAACCATACCAAATTTTTCCTTACCTAACCTAACCTAATCAAATGTTACCTCACCGAACCTAACCTAACCTAATCAAATGTTTCCTTACCTAACCTAACCTAACTTGAATTACCCTTAATGTAACTTGAAGTTCCCTTTAACTCAACTTGGCCAAACTTATTCTGACCTAAGCTTGTTCGATCCAACCTAAAGTAATATTACCTTTCTTTCGTTAAACTTAGTTTTAACTTACCCAAATTTATCCTGACCTATGCTAGTTTTATCCACCTAACCTAAAGTCACATTAGCTTTCTTTAGTTAAACTTAGTTTTAACTTAACCAAACTTATCCTGACCTATGTTAATTTAATCCAACCTAACCTAAAGTAACATTACAGAGTCTAAGTTAATCTTACCTCACCTAACATTAGGTAAGTGGAGTTTTGCTCCCAAACTCTTCAGCGGCTCGTGTAACGACTGCAGTTTCCATGAATTTACATCAGAATCGCCTCATTGTAACGTGCCTAATTCCACTTGCATTCAAATGCCAGATTTGAATCTCAAATCTGACATTCAGATGGACTAAAGTCGCGTAATGAGACCCAGCCTTCTTTTTTCAAACTTCTGAATGGAAACGTTTACGCCCGCTAAAAAACATTCGCAAAAGGGCCGCTTTTAATCCGACGTTTTTGCGTCGTGTTTAATTACAAAAGTTCCTGAGTACTGCTGTATAATGTTAGCTGATGTCAAACGACTTTTTGATATGATAAAGGTCCTCAAAGCGTTTGGAATATGGAAAGCAAATCAGCTTCAGTTTGCGTCTCACAATCCCTTTTATTTCGCCCAGAAATCCCCAGTGGCTTTTCGACTGATTTGCACTTCAATCTCGGCCCCGGGCGGTTTGGTTAATCCTGTCACAGAAAGGCACCAGCATACGTCACTTCCCGTTTGATTCCTGTCCAATAGGGCTAATGATGAATGGAGGGGGTGGGGCCCCTCTCTCTCTATCTGCTCGCTCGCTTTGCAATTGTAATTCTCGTGTCTATAAATAGTTCTGATCTACGCTTACCTTTCACGGATCAATCGCTCTGTTTTTGGGGCGAATATTGTCGACGGTGCTGTATTCGCCCAAAGGCTATTTTTTTTTTTTTTTGCTTCAGTTAGAAGGTTGTCATCTGCAAAACTATTATCATATCTATTAGTGGATTTTGATTAATTATAAGGAGGTGAACAACGGAAGACATGAATGTGATTTTTTTTTTTATATTTTATATTTTCCTGAGTAGGAAGATAAGTTCGATCATCTCTCGTTGTAATCCTTTATCTCATCTGGCGATATTGTCGTATTTTGTGATTATTAGTTTCTGAAGATAAAAACTATTGCACCGGCTTTGTCTGTCCGTCCGCGCTTTTTCTGTCGGCCCTTATATCTTAAAAACTATTGAAGCTAGAGGGCTGCAATTTGGTATGTTGATCATCCACCCTCCAATCATCAAACATACCAAATTGCAGCCCTCTAGCCTCAGTAGTTTTTATCTTATTTAAGGTTAAAGTTAAAGTTAGCTATAATCGTGATTCTGGCAACGATACAGGGCAGGCCACCACCGGTCCGTGGATAAAGTTTCATGGGTCTCGGCTCATACAGCATTATACCGAGACCACCGAAAGATAGCTCTATTTTCGGTGGCCTTCATTATATGCTGTAGCGGCTGTACACAAAACTCGATTGTGCCGAAGGAACTTCGGCGCAGTTTTTACTTGTCTTTATTATTTAGGGTTCCACTGGAAAGAAGTTTAAATGGCTTCTGTAATAGTGTAAAATATTTTTTTATTTATTTATAATTCCACTGGAAAGAAGTTTAAATGGCTTCTGTAATAGTGTAAAATATTTTTTTATCTATTTATAATTCCACTGGAAAGAAGTTTAAATGGCTTCTGTAATAGTGCAAAATATTTTTTTACTTATTTACAATTCCACTGTAAAGAGGTTTAAATGGCTTCTGTAATAGTGTAAGATATTTTTTATTTATTTATAATTCCACTGGAAAGAAGTTTAAATGGCTTCTGTAATAGTGTAAAATATTTTTTATTTATTTATAATTCAATTGGAAAGAAGTTTAAATGGCTTCTGTAATCGTGTAAAATATTTTTATTTATTTATAATTCCACTGGAAAGAAGTTTAAATGGCTTCTGTAATAGTGTAAAACATTTTTATTTATTTATAATTCCACTAAAATGAAGTTTAAATGGCTTCTGTAATAGTGTAAAATATTTTTTTATTTATTTATAATTCCACTGGAAAAGTTTAAATGCCTTCTGTAATAGTGTAAAATATTTTTATTTATTTATAATTCCACTGGAAAGAAGTTTAAATGGCTTCTGTAATAGTGTAAATTATTTTTATTTATTTATAATTCCACTGAAATGAAGTTTAAATGGCTTCTGTAATAGTGTAAAATATTTTTTTATTTATTTATAATTCCACTGGAAAAGTTTAAATGGCTTCTGTAATAGTGTAAAATATTTTTTAAAAGAAGTTTAAATGGCTTCTGTAATAGTGTAAAATATTTTTTAATTATTTATAATTCCATTGGAAAGAAGTTTAAATGGCGTCTGTAATAGTGTAAAATATTTTTTATTTATTTATAATTCCACTGGAAAGAGGTTTAAGTGGCTTCTCAGGATTACGAAGCTTTAGGAATCGAGGAGACATCCACCTCATTTCTTTTCATCATCAGGACGCGAAGGATATTGTAAAGGAAATTCGTACATTAGTCTATTCATTGCCCGGAAGGATGTTGGCTTCGCAAGAGTTTATTCATCCGTCGATGAATAAAATCATACGGGTATGAATACGCGGAATGAATACAAAGGATGAATAAAAGGAACGGATTAGGGACGTCTTAATACTGGATTCTGGTTACACGCTTCAATAGAATTACTGAGAATTTTAGGAGTATTGAAAATGGTAGGGAATATATTTGCGTATCTGATACCAATTCGTAGCGTATGAAATATTATAACGAGAGAGAGAGAGAGAGAGAGAGAGAGAGAGAGAGAGAGAGAGAGAGAATCTAATACCGATTCATGTTTTATTAATATATCAAAGATGTTTATTTAATGAAATCCAGAAGTTGTATTACATCATGAGAGAGAGAGAGAGAGAGAGAGAGAGAGAGAGAGAGAGAGAGAGAGAGAGAGAGAGAGAGAGAGAACCCAATATCAATTCACGTTCCACTAAATATATTAAATGTTCATATCATTTAATAAAATCTCGAAGATCTATCATGAGAGAGAGAGAGAGAGAGAGAGAGAGAGAGAGAGAGAGAGAGAGAGAGAGAGAGAGAGAGAGGATATCACTCCTTGAATTAAATATATTAAAGATTTATATCATTTAATAAAATCCAGAAGATATATTATACCATGAGAGAGAGAGAGAGAGAGAGAGAGAGAGAGAGAGAGAGAGAGAGAGAGAGAGAGGATATCAATCCTTGAATTAAATATATTAAAGATTTACACTATTTAATAAAATCCAGAAAATATATTACATGAGAGAGAGAGAGAGAGAGAGAGAGAGAGAGAGAGAGAGAGAGAGAGAGAGAGAGAGAGAGAGAGGATATCAATCCTTGAATTAAATATATTAAAGATTTACACTATTTAATAAAATCCAGAAAATATATTACATGATGAGAGAGAGAGAGAGAGAGAGAGAGAGAGAGAGAGAGAGAGAGAGAGAGAGAGAGAGAGAGAGAGGTTAAAAGCGAATTTCATCGAAGTTTCTACCAGAAAAACTCCGTCACTCTTTTGTATTTTTTTTTTATTTATTTTTTTTTTTTTTGAGAATAAGCAGGATTTCGGACACATTGATCCTCAACCTTTTCACGCTCTGGCCTATGCAAACACCCCGGGTATCCCGCCGAAGGAAAACACGGAAATATAAAAAACTCTCTTTTTTCCTGGACGGTCGGCCCACGTCCGTCCCTTTTGGCCTCGAAGCCTTTTGGTTATGCAAACATAATTTTTAGTTTTTTTTTTATTTTATTTTATTCTCTCTCTCTCTCTTTCTCTCCCTCTCTCTCGTGATGTAATATATTTTCTGGATTTTATTAAATAATATAAATCTTTAATATATTTAATTCAAGGAATGAATTCTCTCTCTCTCTCTCTCTCTCTCTCATGATATAACATATTTTCTGGATTTTATTAAATAATATAAATCTTTAATATATTTAGTTCAAGGATTGACATAATCTCTCTCTCTCTCTCCATTCAGCTGTGTCCTCAAAAAAAAGCTACTGACAGAAGGATTGAGAGTTCTCTCTCTCTCTCCAAAAAAAAGCTATTGTTAGGATAGAGAATTTCTCTCTCTCTCTCCCTCTCTCCATTCAGCTGTATGTCCTCAAAAATAGGTATTGATAGAAAGAGAATTCTCTCTCTCTCTCTTCTGTTTGTGGTCAATGGTAGGTCGAGACGTGTTTCCGTGTTTCTGGCGTTTTCGGCAGAAAGTGTGTGTTCTCTCTCTCTCTCTCTCTCTCTCTCTCTCTCTCTCTCTCTCTCTCTCTCTCTCTCTCTCTTACGCAGGTAAAGCGGAGATATATGACCATTGCTGTTTGAGACAATTTGTGTACAAAATCCTTTATACAAGGATGTTTCTTGTTAGTAAACCCGCCCTACATACAAACATACATATATTCAAGTTGTCCATACAGCACATATTTCCCTTCATCTACAGAAAATTAGTAATAGAATCCTCCGTTTACAAAGTCCTTTGGATTACGAATGCAACAAATTTGACAACCATCATTAGAAACACTTCACTTATCTCCCAAAAAATCATTTAACTGCCTTTGAAAACACGTCAGTAATCTCTAAAAGCATTTAACTGTCATTAAAAGCAGGTTACTAATCTCCAAAAACATGTAGATGTCATTGAAAACACGTCACTAACTCCAAAAACATTTACGTCAGTAATCTCAAAAAACATTTAACTCCTATTGAAAACACGTCAGTAATCTTAAAAAAACATTTAGGTGTCATTGAAAACGCGTCACTAATCTCAAAAAAACATTTAGATGTCATGAAAACACGTCAGTAATCTAAAAAAAAAACATTTACGTCAGTAATCTCAAAAAACATTTGACTGCCACTGAAAACACGTCACTGACCTCCAAAAACATTTACGTCAGTAATCTCAAAAAACATTAAACTCCGACTGAAAACACGTCAGTTATCTCAAAAAACATTCAGGTGTCATTGAAAACACGTCAATAATCTCTCTCTCTCAAAAAAAAAAAAAAAAAAAAAAATTTAGATGTCATAAAACAAGTAATCTCAAAAAAACATTTACGTCAGTAATCTCAAAAAACATTTGACTGCCAATGAAAACAAGTCACTATCCTCCAAAGAACATTTTTACCTTCTTCCAAAATAATGTAAAAAAAAAAAAAAAGTTTCCTCTTTTCGAAATTCTGTAGAGTACCTGAACCGCTCTCTAGTACAGCGGTGTTCGCAGGACAGGAAGGAAGAGGAGTTCTCGAGAGAGTAACTGGACCTGAAGTTTATAACCTTTTATTGAGAAGAAGAGTGTTTGTTCTCAGTCATTTATTGGAGTCTAAGGAGGCCGCGTTTAGACGCCTCTCTCTCTCTCTCTCTCTCTCTCTCTCTCTCTCTCTCTCTCTCTCTCTCTCTCTCTGCATAATATATTTTCTGGATTTTATTAAATAATATAAATCTTTGATATATTTAATACGAGGATTGATATCATCTCTCTCTCCCTCTCAAGATATATATTTTCTGGATTTTATTAAATAATATAAATCTTTGACATATATAATACAGGGATTGGTATCACTCTCTCTCTCTCTCTCTCTCTCTCTCTCTCTCTCTCTCTCTCTCTCTCTCTCCATTCAATTGTGTGTCCTCAAAAAAGGCTATTGACAGAAGGATAGAGAATTTCTCTCTCTCTCTCCATACAACTGTATGTCCTCAAAAAAGCTACTGATAGAAGGATAGCGAATTTCTCTCTCTCTCTCTCTCTCTCTCTCTCTCTCTCTCTCTCTCTCTCTCTCTCTCTCTCTCTCTCTCTCTCTCTCCCCAAGGAAGAACGTTCTGTGATTCTAAATTCTCTGTCGTCTAGAATTGTCTTCCCGTGTGTCTGTCTGTCTGTCAGTGTTAAAATCAAGGAATAAATTGCCTCTAAGACGCGGGGACTCACATTACTTATTGATATTAAACTGTCAGGTCTTTGGGAATTATTTCTTTCTATATTTTGAATAAGTAATATGAAATAAGTTTTACAACACATCGAGAAAAGTGGTGTCCAGGATTTATGAAAATCTGAGGTTATTTACCATTGCATGCATACATACATGCATAACCTATATGTGTATACATACACAAACATACACATATCCATATACAATATATATATATATGTAATCTACCAACCACACCCGTAGTCTCTCTCTCTCTCTCTCTACTTAGAAGAATTGTCAAACTGTATCCACCCACTCTTCACCCATCAAACACTCACTACTCTTCTCATCTCTCTCTCTCTCTGCTTAAAAGAACTGTCAAACTGCATCCATCCACTCTTCATCCAGCAAACACTCACTACTCTGTCTCTCTCTCTCTCTTCCCCACCTCTCTCTCTATCTCCCTCTCTCTTGCTCTCTCTCCCCCCCTCTCTCTGTTTTGAAGAACTGTCAAACTGCATCCACTCACTTCATCTAGCAAACAGTTAATACTCTCCTCACCTCACCTCTCTCTCTCTATCTCTATTTCCCTCACTCTCTCTCGCTCTCTCTCTATCTCCCTCTCTCTCGCTCTCTCTCCCCATCTCTCTCTCTCTCTCTGAGGTTTGAAGAACTGTCAACCTGCATCCACTCACTCACTCACTCCTCCCTCCCTCCCTCCCTCGGTGCCATAGGCCCCAAATGGAATTCGGTCTGGTCCCAATATCTTAACGAGCAACAACGACGCTTCGTTAGTCGCACACCAACGGGAAGCTGAAAGGAAACGCCAGGAATACGCCACAGATTGCTGTCCTCCATACTTCTCTTTGTTCTCAATCCTCCTCCTCCTCCTCCTCCTCCTCCTCCTCCTCCTTCAAAGTCGGATTTTGCTTGGGAATCTGGGTGAATAAACTCGTCATTTGTGTATTTTTTTTCTTCGTGTCGGTGGGTCAATTAGTTTGGGATATGCTGGACATATAAGGGTGTGTTTACTTTGTTTATTTATGTTTTTAAGGGAATACACAATTGTTTATGCCTTTTATCATATTAATTTTTTTCATGGGAATCTGGGAAAATAAACTCATTTGTGCTTTTTTCCTTTGTGTGGGTGGGTCAATTAGTATGGGATATACAGGACATACGCTGGTTTGTGTATGCTTCGTTTACTTATATTTTAGGGAGATATACGATCGTTTATGTCCGTTATACATGTTTATATCCTTTATATTTTTCGTGATGTTTATTATGAAAATATTCGAATAAATATACCCTTTTCCGCTGTGAGGCCGGGTTTCAATTTGGGGGAATAATTTGGAATAATTTAGTATTGTTTCTTTTAATATCACTTACGGGATAATAGTGAATATGCAGGTTTGTGTATGCTTTGTGTATTTTTTGGGGGGAGAGGTATACGATTGTTTTTATCTTTTATCCTTTTAGGATTCTGCTGGGGAATCTGGGAGAATCAACTCGTAATTTGTTCTTGTGTGTGTGTGTGTGTGTGTGTGTCATATTTGTGCTGAAGAATTCTCTAAAAATATGAGATTACTTATAACTCTGGATCTGGTGGAATGGAATATCTAATCTCTGAGAATGGAAGAAACAGTGAAAAGCAATCTCCCACTTCTTCCCAGATTATCTCTTTTTATTGACGTCTTCGCTTTCCGCGAAGAGACACATTAATGAGAATGCAAATGATTACCTCGTTCAACAGAAATCACACAGGAGATTTAGATTGCTAGTCTTTATACTCATGTAACTTGCATCTTCAAAAGTTAATAAATTCACGGAAAATATGCACAGATTAATGGACGTACTCACAGATAATGAAAATAAGAAAGCAGCTACTTCAATCTCGGACTCCAGTCGCCGCCATGATGTGACTGACACAACAGCCATTTACTTACAAGAAAGATCATTTCGGGAGTCAATCAGGAACCCGATAATGACGGGAATATCTGGAGGGGGACAGAGAGGAAAAAACGGAGAAGAAAGACGGGTAAAGAGAATATCAGAGAAGGGACGAATCTCACAAGAACTGGAGGGTTGATGGTTTTAAAGTATTCTTGTTAATTTAGCCGAGGAAAAGAATATGCCTCGAGAGATTGAGTCGTCGAGTATAGAAAACGAGATACTCGTCGAGTATAGAAAATGGGGAGGTGTTCCTTCCTAAGTGGCACCTTGCATGGCTAAAATGTTATTTTTTTTTTTATTTTATTCATTTTGCAGGACTGATAGACAGGTTTCGTTTGGAATATATTAAAGAGATAAGGCGAATGCATGACCTGAAATGTGATGCGTCGAGTCTATGGAAAGATTAAAAAAGTACTTCTTAACTGTCACTAATGAGATCAAACCTTCTTGATTCTTTTGTCATGATCTTTAATGTACTTCCCATATTCTCTTGATAATCATTTTGCGTTTAATGTACAACTATTTATCACTTTATTTTCAACTAGAAATAAAAGTGTTTTGTTTCTATTTATTAATGTTCAATACCATAACTGCAAATCTGTATAGAAATTCTCTAAGACAGATATTGTCTAAAGAATCTCTCTCTCTCTCTCTCTCTCTCTCTCTCTCTCTCTCTCTCTCTCTCTCTCTCTCTCTCTCTATATATATATATATATATATATATATATATATATATATATATATATATATACATACATATATATATATATATATATATATATATATATATATATACATACATATATGTGTATATACATGTATGAATGATGTATATATATACATATATATTCTAAGTGAGAGAGAGAGAGAGAGAGAGAGAGAGAGAGAGAGAGAGAGAGAGAGAGAGAGAGAGAGAGAGAGAGAGAGAGAGAGAGAGAGATGCACCACTCCAGGAAATGGAGGCAGTTCTTCATACGTCATTCCGTGTCTGCAACTGCCTCGTTCGGCCCTTGACTGGCACTTAATACGGGTCATAGAGAGAGAGAGAGAGAGAGAGAGAGAGAGAGAGAGAGAGAGAGAGAGAGAGAGAGAGAGAGAGAGAGAGAGAGGGGGGAGTATATGTCATGTTGCAAGCCATCTGGTCCTTGGTCGGGAAATTATATATAGCTAACGATGCCTGGGAAACGTCAATGTTATTACTGTTATAAATTATGGCCTAATCTTAAAATTAAAACTGTATCCACATATATTTTTTATTACATCAATTAATGTAAGTAAAGCAGATAAATCGCAGACAAGTGATATGTCTATTAAATAGAAAAATCACGATTTATAGGATACAAGAGCGATTCTTGAAATATATTAAATATGCGACGATCCAGTTTGCTTGTAACCCAATAAAATATCGTGTGTTCTAAATGGTTTTAACGTCTTGTTCTTATAAAAATCTTTATTCAAACATTTACAATATATATATATACACACACACATATATATATATATATATATATATATATATATATATATGTATATATATATATATATATATATATATATATATATATATATATATATATATATATATATATATATATATATATATACATATATATAATATATATATATACATACATACACACACAAACATGGCTACCCACTCAAGCGAAACCTCACCACAGTAACAGTAAACACCTTTAATCTAATTCTCTGTTCTCTCTTCTACCCACGCCCCCAGAGGGGCACTCGGGAATTCTTTCTGAAGGAATCTCTTCCAGACATTCCTACCCTTTGATCTTGCCGGATCCTCCAAATGGATCCCCTTCCATCAATCGTACGAGTTTGAGGCTGAGAAAAAGTAAAAAAAAAAAAGGAAATAAAAATAAATAAAAAATAAAGTATTCCTCTTCTCCCATACCGGATGAGGAAGGTGGCTAGGAGGTTCCTTGAAGAAATTCAAGGTTTTTTATTTATTTGGTATTGTCAAAGAACCCTTAAAATTTTAGTTTGTTAGATGTGTTGATCTGCGGTGAAGATTTCTGATAGATCATTCGTGGTCTAGTCGAGTTGTTTGTCAAAGTAGATAGTACCTTCTGTACAGTATAATATTGTTTGCTGTTTAAAGCCAATAACATTGTCTGTAATAACTCTACGGTATGTACAACCCACGTTTCACTATTGATAGTCTGACAAATTTTAATTTTTATCAAAATGCTTTTTATAATAATGAAATACTTTTAGATTTAGCTATTTTCTGTTGAAATTGTGACGCAAAAATATATTAAAATAAGAAATATTATACTGAACAATTTGGCATAAGACAATTGTAAAATATATATATGCATATATCCATATGTGTATATATATATATATATATATATATATATATATATATATATATATATATATATATATATATATATATTACTAAAGGACCTCATTCAAACTGGATGGTATTTAATGGAGTTTTTATTCAAAAAGTTACAAGCTTTCTTGGACAAACAGTCCACATTATCAAATATCCGTACAATGAGCAAACGCATAGTCCGGCTGTATTTATATCTGTGTGCTGGGTACTTTTAATCCTATAATCGCCTAGCTCTTCCTGTGTGACCTCCACCCTCTCTTGACCTTGGTCTTTCTCTGATCCTGGTTCCAGATGTCCGTTTTCCGTGCGTTCTCTTGCGTTTTTCTTCGTTTCCTTGCTACTGTGGGTATATGATTTTCTAGATATGCTGTCTTCAAAGCCGTTTCGGTGTTCCCTGCCATCGTGTTGTTGGCGCAAGTTATGAGCGTTCTCTACAACCAGTCTAGATGTTTTGTTGGTGTTCCTGTACAGAAAACTCATATTTTCCCAGTCTATTCTGTGATCATTTTCCCAACAGTGTTTGGCAACTGCCGACGTCTGATTATAATGCCTTATGTTCTGCAGATGTTGTTTGCTTCGCTCTTTACATGATTTGCCAGTTTCGCCATAGTACCCTTCTTCACAGTCTAGACACGCTGCCATATAAACCCCCCTCTAATCTCTTCCCCTCTACCGACTTTTGTTTCTAACTATTTTATTCCTAATGGTGTTTTTGTAGCTGCCTATCAATTTGAAATTATTTAGCTTCCTGTTGATGGGTGCAAAAAGTTGTTGTCCGGAACTGTAATTATTTTCTTTCCTACCAAATGTTCCTTTTCAATCCTTTCCCTCTCCCCAAAATAGTTTTCCTTGCTTTGATATAACCCACTCCCACCAATACTTAGGGTAGCCTAATCTCCTAAAACTCTCCCTCAGGTAATCCAACTCTTCGTCTAAAAATTCAGGACTGCAAATCCTATAAGCCCTGATGGCCAACCCTGTCATTAATCCTATTTTTATTTCTTTCCTATGACTGGAGAACCTATGTATGTATGAATTGGTGTGTGTCTTCTTCCTATATACCTTGAATTTTAAATTCTCCCTACCCTCTTGACCAGGACATCAAGAAAGGAATTTCTCCTTCCTTCTCTTCTTCTAATGTGAACTTGATGTGTTCATTTAGTTTATTTATGTTTCTAAAAACTTGTGTAGATCTTCCCTTTCTCCTTGTAAATGATCAAGATGTCATCAAGATACGTTGATGACATCTTGATCATTTACAAGGGAGAAAGGAAGATCTACACAAGTTTTTAGAAAACATAAATAAACTAAATGAACACATCAAGTTCACATTAGAAGAAGAGAAGGAAGGAGAAATTCCTTTCTTGGATGTCCTGGTCAAGAGGGTAGAGAATTTAAAATTCAAGGTATATAGGAAGAAGACACACACCAATTCATACATACATAGGTTCTCCAGTCATAGGAAAGAAATAAAAATAGGATTAATGACAGGGGTTGGCCATCAGGGCTTATAGGATTTGCAGTCCTGAATTTTTAGACGAAGAGTTGGATTACCTGAGGGAGAGTTTTAGAGATTAGGCTACCCTAAGTATTGGTTGGAGTGGGCACATATCAAAGCAAGGAAAACTATTTTGGGAGAGGGAAAGGATTGAAAAGGAACATTTGTAGGAAAGAAAATAATTACAGTTCCGACAACAACTCTATTGCACCCATCAACAGGAAGCTAAATAATTTCAAATTGATAGGCAGCTACAAAAACACCATTAGGAATAAAATAGTTAGAAACAAAAGTCGGTAGAGGGGGAAGAGATTAGAGGGGGTTTATATGGCAGCGTGTCTAGACTGTGAAGAAGGGTACTATGGCGAAACTGGCAAATCATGTAAAAGAGCGAAGCAAACAACATCTGCAGAACATAAGGCATTATAATCAGACGTCGGCAGTTGCCAAACACTGTTGGGAAAATGATCACAGAATAGACTGGGAAAATATGAGTTTTCTGTACAGGAACACCAACAAAACATCTAGACTGGTTGTAGAGAACGCCTTCATAACTTGCGCCAACAACACGATGGCAGGGAACACGGAAACGGCTTTGAAGACAGCATATCTAGAAAAATCATATACTCCACAGTAGCAAGGAACGAAGAAAAACGCAAGAGAACGCACAAAAACGGACATCTGGAACCAGGGATCAGAGAAAGACCAAGGTCAAGAGAGGGTGGAGGTCACACAGGAAGAGCTAGGCGATTATAGGATTAAAAGTACCCAGCACACAGATATAAATACAGCCGATATGCGTTTGCTCATTGTACGGATATTTGATAATGTGGACTGTTTGTCCAAGAAAGCTTGTAACTTTTTGAATAAAAATCCATTAAATACCATCCAGTTTGAATGAGGTCCTTTAGTAATTCTACTAATGCACAGAACAATTGTGTATGTGATAAAGTTAATATATATATATATATATATATATATATATATATATATAAACACGACTGAGTAAATACATTATATATACACAAAAATACACACACACACAAATACACGCATACATAATGTATGCATATAATATAAACATGACTGAGTAAAACATGATGAAAAATGACGAAATAAAATGACAATATTGTATCTCGTGTCTATACACACACACACACACTCTCTCTCTCTCTCTCTCTCTCTCTCTCTCTCTCTCTCTCTCTCTCTCTCTCTCTCTCTCTGTCATCTCGGAGTCAACGCAACAATGATATTCCAGCAGAGAAGGAGGAAGTTGTATCGAAAGCTTTTATGCCCCGTCTTAACTTCCCCTGTCGAACTTCAGAAGTTATAAGCTGAGCAAACCAACTCTGTATCTTTCAAATCATATTCAGTCAAGAATTCCCTGAAGGCCCAACTTTTTCACAAACTACTTGTGCTCACTGAAGGTTCTAAGCGTCTTGAACAAACCCTTAGAATATATTCTTTATCCATCTTCATCTCTCTCTCTCTCTCTCTCTCTCTCTCTCTCTCTCTCTCTCTCTCTCTCTCTCTCAACTACCAGCTTTGGTATACCCATCTGTCCGTCTCTTATTTGGCAACTTTGAGATACTACGGAGCTGTCGAAGGGATCTCTCTCTCTCTCTCTCTCTCTCTCTCTCTCTCTCTCTCTCTCTCTCTCTCTCTCTCTCTCCTTTTCGAAAAAGCTCTCTGAATTATCTCTGCCATTGATTTAGAAGACCCTGGTAATGTTATGACATTTTGAAAATATAATAAATTTTTCATACCGAATGAAATATCAAGTTTCACCTATTAGTATAAATTGTGATCCTTCATAATAAGCTTAATATTGTTCGAATTAATGAATCTACATGTGCTTAAATAACTGACCTGCGTTTGCACATTCGTATACTGCCCTAAAACGGAAGATTGCAGTATCTGCAAAAATACAGAACTGAGAAAAATGGTCGATACTGCAGTTTCCCCTTGCCTTACTACTGATTTTGCAGATACTGCAAATGGGACCCCCTAAATAAAGCACTGAAGAATCATTCTGAAACTGCAGTAACTTGTGTATTAGTGTTTCACGAGCCCAATAGGTGCCATGTCTCAATTTCGAAAATTTTGCAGATACTGCATTTTCCATTTTAGGGCAGTATAACCACGTACACACGAACATCCATACACAGGCTGAAATCTGACGTCCTTTTTTCGTATTCTCCAGCCACACTGTAACCCATGCCTATTCATACCGGACCTCTATTGTGAATGATTTTCTGTTTGTATGTGTGTAACAGAAAATGCTAATCGTCTCATAAAAAAATGTTATAATCAATAAATATTTAACTTTGGGAATAACTATAGTTTACTGACAATAGTAAATTCTCTAGATCATTGATTTTACTGTAAGTCCTACCAAGCTTGCATAGAGAAATCAGCAGGATAAGATAACAGGCAAGGCACACCTCTATCAACACTGTGAATAAAGGTGAATATTCTATAATGAAATATCACGGTTCCAACAACTTGAAAATGAATGAAAACGTAAATAATAAATCTTTTTAGAAGTCATGATAAGATAACAGGCAAATTAAACCTTTATATAAACTGTAAATAAAGAAATATCATTTACACGAAACACCAAAGTTCCAACAACTTGAAAATGAATGGAAACGTTAATAATTAAAAGGCGAGACTTTTCAGAAGTCTTGGAGAATTCAGGAACACGAGCTGAATTTAAGCTGAGTTGCCAACAGAGTAATTGATTTTAAATATGGATTAACGTTACAAAAAATTCACAAAGAACAAAAGGCCACTGACTAACACGTTTTTTTTTTAAAAGTTATCTAGGAATTCGAGAGTTGGAGAAAGGGTTTGGAGATTATTGTTGGGTAATTAGAAGCCAATTAGAACATTAGTTATGTAAGAGTTTAAGAAGAAAAATGTTAATTACCGAGTGCAGGTAGGAAGGGTGATGATACTTCTTTAGAAAAATAAAAAAGAACAATGAATGAGAATGTTGATGAATACAAACAACAAAAGAAATGAAAATAACAACAAATAAAAGGAAATGTTAATAAAAGAAGTTTTAAGCAGACGAAACAGAGAAAATGCAATAAAAAAAATTGACAATGTAAAACTACTGCCATCTATTGGTCATAGGGAGAAAAAGACGGCAATTTGTTTTACTTCTTTCCAAGCAACAAAGTCACTAGGAGATAAAAACAATGCGAAGTTAAGTTTTGTTTTTCTATGAAAATGAAAAAAAAAACAATGAAAATGAAAAATATATACATTTTTGGTGTTTTTCTAATAATTATATTTGCAAAAATCTAAAAAAAAAACATTCTAGTATGACCCATGAAGGAGACATAAGCAAAAAATAAAAAAACAAGTATAAATCTTACAACACGGAAATGTTTTTTTCGGAATATGGACCAAAATAAAAAAAAAACCTAAGTCATATTAAGACAACAATGAAAAAACATATTCATCTTGGGAGACTTCTATATTAAAATACCCAAAATTAAAAAAAACTATGAAAAACAAAGCCAAAACCTTAAATATATGAAAAACCTATGCTAGAAAAACCAAAACCAAAATGGGAAAAAGACGGAAAACATATGACCAAACCCCGACAAAACCATGAAAAAAACTACACTAAAAAATACGAAACCAAAACCGTGAAAAACCATGAAAACATACGCTAATAAAACAACATCAACAACATAAAAAAAACCACGTCAATAAAAACCAGAACAGAAAAAACAAAACCAACCGCCAAAAAAAAAACCAAAAAAAAAAAAATACGCCAACAACCACCTACAGACACCGTTACGAAAAAAAAAAAAAAAAAAACACCCACGAGGTCTGCGAAGCGTTTCCCGGAACGGCCGCCAAGGGGGACGGGGGGCTCATTTCCCCCCGGTCGCTCGCTCCTCCATCTTCCAATTCATTAACAGCGACGGTTCGGAAAATTAGACAGACGTGACCTTTGACCCCCCCCACCTCCTTGGGAAGGGAGGGGGAGTCGGAAGAATGCGTAGGAGACTGAGGAGTGAGGAAACGAGGAGATGAGGAAATGAGTATGAAGCTGGTGAGTAATGTAGAATAAAACGAGTATAAAATGCACCGATTCAAGTTTTCTGTACAGCGTATAATCGAGGTCACACCGAAAACAGATCTATCTTTCGGTGGTCTCGGTATAATGCTGTACGAGCCGCGGCCCATGAAACTTTAACCACGGCCTGGTTGTGGTCAGGCCTATATCGTTGCCAGACGCACGATTATGGCTAACTTTAACCTTAAATAAAATAAAAACTACTGAGGCTAGAGGGCTGCAATTTGGTATGTTTGATGATTGAAGGGTGGATGATCAACATACCAATTTGCAGCCCTCTAGCCTCAGTAGTTTTTAAGATTTGAAGACGAACAGAAAAGGTGCGGACAGAAAAAAGTGCGGACGGACAGAAAAAGACGGCACAATAGTTTTGTTTTACGGATAACTAAAAAAGAAGAAAATGGATTATTTTTCAAGAAAATTTACGAAAAGGAATAATGAAACAGGAGGATAATGAAAGAATGAAAGGACAGACGAACTTCAATAAAGTAATGACATCCAACTAACTCAAAGTATTACAAAATATAGTAGTTTCAAATATCGTAAAAAACTGGAGACAAGGTTATACAACTGCCTAACGTAATTTTAAATAAATTTACATAAATTCTATTTTTCTTTTCAATATCTATTGGAAGGAGATAGCCTGACTCGTTTCCAAAGGAACAAGAATAAAACATACTTAAATCAGAAATATATGTATATATGTATATTTATATCTATATATATACACACACATATATACATATAAATATATATATATATATATATATATATATATATATATATATATATATATATATATATATATATATATATATATATATATATATATATATATATATATATCTTCTATATGCGTATCTCAAAGGAAGTTAGTATACTGCGGGGGAAGTTTGTTGTCGGAAGCTTCAGTGGGCTATTGTCGAAGTTAGGTAGGCCTATTTGTGAAGTTTCTTTTATACGTTTTTATGTATCTTTTATATTTCATCTTGATAGAATATTTTTATATTATTATTATTATTATTATTATTATTATTATTATTATTATTATTATTATTATTATTATTATTATTATTATTATAAACTTACAAGGAATTGATTATATAGAAGTGAACTAAAATCTCAGCTATATGAAGAGATATCTTAAAAACACGTAAATGTTATTTATTTATCTGACTGTTAATATATATGTATATATATATATACATACATATATATATATATATATATATATATATATATATATATATATATATATATATATATATATATACACTAACAATCATATAAAAAGAACAGCATAAATAATAGTGAATACGTACAAGATATTCCCGTCTGCGCAAGGCAATATAGCTACTCACAGGATAAATCTGCGCATGGCGGTCTGCGCAGCCTAACCTAAACTTTCCCCCTTTTCTGCGCATGACGATCTGCGCAGCCTAACCAACAGTCTTCCCCTTTCTGCGCATGGCGATCTGCGCAACCTAACGAAAACTTAGTCCCATTTTCTGCGAATGGCGGTCTGCGCAACCTAACTAAAAGTTTTCCCCCTTCTCTGCGCATGGCAGTCTGCGCAACCTAACCAAAACTCATCCCTCATTTCTGCGCAAGGCGATCTGCGCAGCCTACCAAACCTCTTCCCTTTTTCTACGCATGGCGATATTTGCAGCCTAACCAAAAACTCTTCCTCCATTTCTGCGCATGGCGATCTTTGCAACCTAATCAAAACTCCCCACACCCCCTTACTGCGCATAGCGACCTGCGCAGCTGAAATGGCGCTGAAAAGGGGGAGAGTAAAGTTAAGCAATAAATCGCCCTGGAGTTTTTAAGAAACGCCTCTTTCCGCAGTGGTGTATTTACGAGGTGGGAATTCGCTCTTAATTGCCAGTGATGGTCAGGACGAATTGCGAATAAATTCTCCAGTGGGAAGTTCAGTGGGGCCAGTATACAATGTCTTGCAAGGCAGTTAAGGAATATATGTATTATTATTATTATTATTATTATTATTATTATTATTATTATTATTATTATTATTTTGTGTGAAACAATGATAAGGAATATTATTATTATTATTATTATTATTATTATTATTATTATTAATTTGTGTGGAACAATAATAAGAAATATAAGGAATATTATTATTATTATTATTATTATTATTATTATTATTATTATTATTATTATTATTATTATTATATAAATAAAAAAATAGAAATCAAAGAAAAAAACACTTAACAAAAAAACTAACCCAAAACACTAGATTATAAAAAAATGGATAAAGCATTAAAACAAAAAGAAAAAAACCATATGAGAGAAAAAAAGACACATCAAAGAAAAACACCCTTAATAAAAAAAAACTAACCCAAAACACTAGATTATAAAAAAAGGGATAAAGCAACAAAACAAAAATAAAAAAACATATGAGAGAAAAAAAGAAGCATAGTAAGAGAAAAAAAGCTCAATAATAACGGAAAAAACCGACCCAAAACACTACAGATTACAAAAGAAGGAACGAAGATTTCAAACAAACGAGAGAGAAAAAAAAAAACCCCACCTTAGTTGATAATGCAAAAGGAAAATTTGTTCCACTTGTTACTATTGGATTTCGATACGGCCAGTAGCCCGGCGCCAGATCCTCCCACAGGGGAAACGGAGATTTCTGTTATGCATCAAAGGGTCTGGCTGGCTTTAAAAAAAAAAAAAAAAAAAAAAAAAAAAAAAAAAAAAAAAATCGCACAGGATGAAAAACGTTTCAGTCGTCGCGGGTGACTTTGAAGTAAGAACCAGCTCGAAGCGAGGAAGATGACAGCATCAAGATAGTAAAAACAGGATGAAAGTTATCTTTGAAGTGTCTGTTTTAGGCACGCGCAGATACGCACACACACATACACGTATGTATGTATGTATGTGTGTGTATATATATATATATATATATATATATATATATATATATATATATATATATATATATATATATATATATATATATATATATATATATATATATATATATATATATATATATATATATATATATATATATATATATATATATATATATATATATATATATATATATATATATATATATATATATATATATATATTCTGTACATATATACATACACGTGTATGTATGTGTGTATATAGATATACATATGTATTTATATATATATGTATATATACTGTATATACATATAGCATATACATATATATACATATATATATTAAATAATTATATATTTGCATATATGTATATACTGTATATAAATATATATACATACATATGTATGAATATTTCCACCCAAACAAACAGCTACTTGTCCATAACCCGGACCATAAAATATTGAATGATATTATAAACACATGTAAATAAGAATATTATTAGCAGAAAAGTTACTGTAACAATAAAAATCTTAAGAAAAAACAGAAAAAGATTAGAGCAAAAATCAAGGAAATATAAAGTCCATACTTCTTTGTTTATTGTTTACATATTATGATTCAACAAACAGAAGAGGAGTGAAGCTTGACTCCATACGAATTCAAGCAAATATTTCATAAAGGATGGGAACACATAGGCAAAAGATGAGTTCCATAAACAGGAAAAATGTTCACACATAAAATTAAAGGATCTGATAGATAATTATAACGCCTTTGGATAAAGGGAAAGGTATAGAGCGTTTCAAATTCTCTTAATAGTTATTTCCGTATACTTACTGCAATACACGATTTAGGCCAAAGTCCAGGCACTGGGACCTATGAGGTCATTCAGCCCTGGAAAGGAAATTGAGAGTAAAAGGTTTGAAAGGTGTAACAGGAGGAAAACCTCGCGGTTGCACTACGAAACAATTGTCAGGAGAGGGTGGAAAGTAAGATGGAAGTGAATATGAAAGGAGGCACAGTAAAAGGAACGAAAGGGGTTGCAGCTAGGGGCCGAAGGGACGCTGCAAAGAATCTTATACAATCTTACTGACCTTATATAACTTATACAAGTTAGGAAAAATAATCTTAAGTTTTTTTAAGTGAAATATTCTCTAAATTCGTTTTGAAATAAAATGGCCTTATGAAGTCATATGTTTTTTTTAGCACTGGCTTTTAAACTAATTTATTTATGGCCTGGATTTATACACAACCGAAATAGTCGAAAGCTTACTGATTAATAAATCAAATGATTAAGTTAATTAATAAGTTTCTAAGTACATAAAGAAATGTTTCTTTAGTGATCAGTAAGTTCTTCACTGTTACAGTTTGGTACAAATTCGCTGAAGAAATAAAATTGTTAGAAAGTGAGTGTATTAAAAAATATAAAATTGCAAGGCCATTTATTATTATTATTATTATTATTTTATTATTATTATTATTATTATTATTATTATTATTATTATTATTATTATTATTATTATATTAAAAAAAGGGAATTTATATAAAATATAAAAATGAAAGATCATTATAATAATAATAATAATAATAATAATAATAATAATAATAATAATAATAATAATAATATATTTAAAACTAGGATTTATACATAATATAAAAATGAAAGACCATTATAAAATAATAATAATAATAATAATAATAATAATAATAATAATAATAATAATATCTAAAACTGGAATTTATAAAACATACCAATGAAAGACCATTATAAAATAATAATAATAATAATAATAATAATAATAATAATAATAATAATAATAATAATAATAATAATAATATCTAAACATGGATTTTATAAAAACATAACACTGAATGACCGTTATAAAAATAATAATAATAATAATAATAATAATAATTAAAAAGCGAACGTTATACAAAACATAACAATGATTTGCCCAGTAATCTCTAAATTCGTGGTGGTCGAGGAATGCACATGCGCGAACAACTAGTATGCTTTATTACATTGTAGGAATTCAAAACAAGAATTTCATAACAATTCAGAAAATAACAGACTCATGAAATGCGTCGTAAAACTGAATCCAGCCCCTCCCCCCCCGAAAAAAAATTACAACCAATAGCGAAAGTTTGGAATATTTTTTGTCGACCCATTTATGCAAGTCCAAAAAATTGAATTGCAAATCTATTGGCGATTTGCAAGCGTTTGAGGAGGGTGGTGGTGGGGCACTCAGCCCCTCCTGCCCCCCCCTCGAAAATGAAATTATTCCTGGCCCCTGATAAAGCGTTATTAAGTGGAAATTACACCAAATGTAATTCGCGGAGAATGATATTATTGTTCGTACCGAATTTGAACAAAAAGTAAAGAATGCGTAATCGAGTTTTCTGTACAGCGTATAATCAAAGCCACCGAAAAAAGATATATCTTTCGGTGGTCTCGGTATAATGCTGTATGAGCCGCGGCCCATAAAACTTTAACCACGGCCCGGTGGTTGCCTATCCTACATCGTTGCCAGATGCACGATTATGGCTAACTTTAACCTTCCATAAAATAAAAACTACTGAGGCTAGAGGGCTGCCATTTGGTATGTTTGATGATTGGAGGGTGGATGATCAACATACCGATTTGCAGCCCTCTAGCCTCGGTGGTTTTTAAGATCTGAGGGCGGACAGAAAAAAGTTCGGACGGACAGACAAAGACGGCACAATAGTTTTCTTTTCAGAAAACTAAAAATGTCGGCTAGTCTCAATGGCATATTGATTTATTTATTTTTTTTACTTTGATGGTTATTTCGACATGGGAGCTATCTCAGTGCTTAGTGAGGGAATACGTAAGGTGGAATTATGTCTTTTATTGTTAGAAAATGAGTGTGTATTTAAGGGGAGAATTATTGGAAGAAAGGTTGTATTAAAGTAATCAGTTTAAACTAATGATGGACACTTACTGTACATCTCTTACTTTCTCTGTGTATGTATGCTTGTATGTAAGTATGTATGTATGTATGTAACCATCTATCTAACTATCTATCATTAATCACAATTAGTTACAATGAAGATTGTAAAATAAATAAAACTGGTTAGCATAACTCAGATATATATATATATATATATATATATATATATATATATATAATTAATTTTATTACATACACAATTGTTCTCTGTTACTATTATTAACTATTAACAGGACCTCATTCAAACTGGATACCATCCAGTTAGAATGAGGTCCTGTTATATATAAATATATATATATATATATATATATATATATATATATATATATATATATATATATATATATATATATATATATATATAACTAACAAACAGCTCTCCCTTACCTAACCCAAAAGCCTATTCAGCGAAATGGAACCACACTCTATAATCTCCCCCATATCTAACAATTCTTCAAGTTCATCCCATATCCTTTTTATTCCACCGCCAGCTCTGTCCATTATTATTTTTTCTTTGCGTTCTTCATCGCTTCCTCAAACTTTTGCTCTAATGAAAATTGTTCTCAGGTCGGGAGAAAATTCTTAGCACGGAATTTTATAAACGGGGCCTAGAAGAAAAACTACCTTTTCGATTTTCATCTCTATCGCCTCTTCACGGAAGGGCGATGGATGATATGGGAAGGCGAGAAAGATCTTGAGGATAAAGGGGGGTGGGGATTTTTTTCAGTGTTCTTTTATTTCTTTTTTTTTTCTACTCTTTCACGTGCCATTTAGTTTTGATGATGGAGTCAGTTGGAAATGGTTTGAAGAGTTGAAATGTTCTTATAGGAGAATGGTGTCTTTCTTTGCAACAGTAATTCTAAATTTTTTTTTATTATATATATATATATATATATATATATATATATATATATATATATATATATATATATATATATATATATATATATATATATATATATATATATATATATATATGTGTGTGTGTGTGTATGTGTATATATAATAAATATATCTATAAATATAATATATATTTAACTAATATATATATATATATATATATGTATAATATATATATATATATACACACACATATATATATATGTGTGTGTGTGTGAAAGGAAAACGGCCATATAAGAACATTTTAGCCGCTTGAGGAAAAAAAGGAATTTTTTTAATGTTTTCTACCTACAATTCTCTCTAATCGCTACATACTTATACACACTAAAAAGGATTATAGAATTGTTATTATAGAATAAAAGTGGATAAAGTGAATAACTTAACTGGAATGACTTGTTAAGTATCATGATGCATAAGGATGAAGATGCTTAACTAAAAATTCATTAAGATAAAATGTAATATTTTATACTTTCTTGTTAATTTTTTCATTCCTAGATCTAAATTGTGTTGCATTTAACGAAAGGTTATCCTGAATTACTTTCAAATCTTATGCACATTTATAGGGTCTTAGAGAGAGAGAGAGAGAGAGAGAGAGAGAGAGAGAGAGAGAGAGAGAGAGAGAGAGAGAGAGAGAGAGAGAGAGAGAAATATTTTACATACAAAATTGTATTATATATGCAACACTCATTCCTTTGCAAAACTCACATAAAAAATATTTACGTCAGTCTAAAGGCTCAACTCCCACATTTAAGCAAGCAAGAGAGAGAGAGAGAGAGAGAGAGAGAGAGAGAGAGAGAGAGAGAGAGAGAGAGAGAGAGAGAGAGAGAGAGTTGAATATTTTATGCATAAAACTACATGGGAAATGCAACACACGTTTCATCTACTTATCCTTCACTAAACTCAACTCCCACGCGCAAACGAGAGAGAGAGAGAGAGAGAGAGAGAGAGAGAGAGAGAGAGAGAGAGAGAGAGAGAGACTTCCCACTTCATCCGAGCACTAGCTAACCCTTGCACTTTGGACCAGCGTAGGGAAAACGAAGGTTCCTTTGTCGAACCCACCCGTCCGTAAACGTACAAACACTCGACGCTTTCTCTAGCAGCTTTCACTTCGAGGAAAGAGAGGAAGCCTAGCCCTTTCTTATCATGTGGCTTCTTCACCTTCACCTTCTTCTTCTTCTTCTTCTTCCCACAAAGGGAATATATTCCCGGAAGAAAGTGTAATGATAAGGTGAACAAGAAGAAGAATATGCGAAAGTGGAGGAGGTGGATTCTCAAAAGGCGAGGTTTTGAGTTAAGCTTTGTTAGTTTGGTTTGTGACGAAGTTCTCTGTCCTTCTTTGAGTTAGTTTGTTTATAATTTTTTTCACTGCTAGAGGTGAAATTGTAAATTTTTTCCTTCAAGACAAGTTATGACTTATTATTAGTTTTGGAAAGCTAAAGATTAGCAAGGACTGATGTCGAGTTGTTGCTTTGTATTTGAATAATAATATTGAATTTTTTTATTCGTGACACACACACACACACACACACACACATATATATATATATATATGTATATAGATATATATATGTGTGTGCAAATATATATATATATATAGATATATATATATATTTATATATGTATATATATATATTTATATATGCATATATATATATATATATATATATATATATATATATATATACATATATATATATATATATATATATATATATATATATATATATATATATATATTATAATATGGTTTTGAGATGCTTTTTTCTTTCTTACAGATGACATGTGTGTTATGTATTCTGATGTGATTTTTCTTTCAGCTGTTTCATATGTTGTGAAGTGTAATGTGGTGACTTTGTAATGTATGCTTTTGTACATTGCTTGTTTGCATTTTCTTGTGTGATCGTCATGTATGGACTAAAATAACATTAGTAATGTTTTGTGGGAGATGTTGGGAGTTAAAGTTTCAGAGATATTTTGAGACCAAATCAGATAACTACATCCTGTTTTGCTATTTGCTCAGCTGAGCGCCTTTACCAAGGGTACAAGAGGAGAGATAAGAAATCTGACAAGGGATTGACAGGGTTTTTCCTGTAGATCGCTTGCAACTGGACTTCTATTTACACAAGTGTCCAGCCAGTACAGGAAATGCCAATCATGTAGATAAGAGCACAGGCATATTTTTTCTAAGCCTTAGAATACTGTCTGTATTCAGTATTCATGCATTCTGTTTGTAGAAGAAGGTGTTCTAGGTATTCTGAGAGGTATTCTAGAATGTAGGAGAAAGGGGCTCAGGTTATTCTAAGATTTGAAGTGACTAGTTGGCAACTTAGTTTGAGGATAAAAACAGGATTACTGGACTAACAGAGACAGTCTGAAAAGAGGTCTCAAACACACAGGAATTCCCTCTCCCTCTCTCTCTCTCAATTCACATAGAGGGGTATAAATTGGTTGCTCTCCTAAAATATATAAGTTCTGTAAAACTCTCCCACCAATGTAATATTTTGTGTATGGTTCCAAAATATTTGTGTTCTTCAACCATAAGAAAGTGTACTTTAGTGTACTTTATATATTAGTGTACTTTATATATTAGTGAACTTTATATATTACAAAAGAAGTAAGGTAATGCATTGTAATTATGCTGAAAACTGAAGTGTTGTCGTTGAGGAAGTTGCAGAAAGACGTGAGTTTAGCCTTTTTTAAAAGTGAAGGTGATCGTCTGAGAGATTGATATAATTTTTAATCATATTTTGTATTGAAGTTCTTATCGGACGTTGTTCTGTGGTGGTCACCCTACCAGGTACTGACCAAGGCAGATGTTGGGCACTTGTGTAATAATGATGGATATGAAGCCTTTGTCAAAATGAGATAATCTTTGTATTTTTGTTAATGAATTGCTGCTAGTGATGCACGAGAGAGAGAGAGAGAGAGAGAGAGAGAGAGAGAGAGAGAGAGAGAGAGAGAGAGAGAGAGAGAATCTAATACCGATTCATGTTTTATTAATATATCAAAGATGTTTATTTAATGAAATCCAGAAGTTGTATTACATCATGAGAGAGAGAGAGAGAGAGAGAGAGAGAGAGAGAGAGAGAGAGAGAGAGAGAGAGAGAGAGAGAGAGAGGGTATGTGTGGGTAGGAGACAGAGAGAGCGAGGGGCACAGAGAGTGTATCTTTATAATGAGAAATTCATTGTAACGTGGGAGGAAGGAGAGAGAGAGAGAGAGAGAGAGAGAGAGAGAGAGAGAGAAAGTAACTCTGTAATGAGGGAAGTTCATTGCAACAATAAAAACCTAGTGAGAGAGAGAGAGAGAGAGAGAGAGAGAGAGAGAGAGAGAGAGAGAGAGAGAGAGAGAGAGAGAGTATCTCTATAATGGAAGAAATTAATTTTAACAACAGAATAAGAGAGAGAGAGAGAGAGAGAGAGAGAGAGAGAGAGAGAGAGAGAGAGAGAGAGAGAATGCCTGTATAATGAGAGAAATTGATTTTAATAACAAAACAAGATGAGAGAGAGAGAGAGAGAGAGAGAGAGAGAGAGAGAGAGAGAGAGAGTAACTAAACCAAGAGAGGAAATGAGCTGACCCTTGAATGTTCGCCGATGAAAAAACACTAATGCTGGACAAAGATTGAGAGAGAGAGAGAGAGAGAGAGAGAGAGAGAGAGAGAGAGAGAGAGAGAGAGAGAGAGAGAGGACGTGACCCGACTCGGTGAAGATCACCGCCCCCCCCCCGCCCCGGGGGCTAAAACGCAAGCATTTTTCGGAAAACAGGGAGACCACCGGAAACCGACTCGGCGAAATCGCCCGAATTCTGAGCTGGTTACCAAAAAATCGAAATCAGGTTCGAGAGGGATTTAAGGGGTAGCGGGAAGGGAGGGGGAGGGAAGGGGGGAGGAGTGAGGGGTGAGGAAGGGGTAGGAGGAGTGAGGAGTGAGGAGTGATGAGGTAATTCTTCCTCCTTTTATTTAGAAGGCTTTTGACACGAGGGATTTAGCTGACAGGACGGCGGAGCAGCCCCTGGTTTGAATGCGTACTTAGTGACTCTCTCTCTCTCTCTCTCTCTCTCTCTCTCTCTCTCTCTCTGTTCCAAAAAGTTTCTCTTGACATACGCCTGATTTCTCTTTCTCTCTTTCTCTCATCATGAAGCAATGAAAAATTAAATTTATCTCTCTCTCTCTCTCTGTCTCCCTCCCTCATCTAGTATGAGATCATAGAAATCTCTCTCTCTCTCTCTCTCTCTCTCTCTCTCTCTCTCTCTCTCTCTCTCTCTCTCTCAAGATCTTATTTACAGCCGCAGTTCAAAGTTCAGGCTCCCGTTGTTTTGCTGTTCAAACTTAACGTCCTCGTCGTTGCCTACTGAATATGCAAACGACATCATTTAATACGTCCTTTATATCGCCCTTTGTATCTCGTTCGTTCTAAAAGGAGATTATTTTTTGTAAGAGTAAATTTTACGGTACAGATTATTTCCCCTGATACAATAATTGCGCCTCGCGAAATAAGTCTGTTGGGTGGAAGAGAACATGATAATAATAATAATAATAATAATAATAATAATAATAATAATAATAATAATAATAATAATAATAATAATAATAATAATAATAGTTTTACCAGTGTTGCATTCCACGTTATCCTGTTTTGAGTGATAAAATAATAATAATAATAATAATAATAATAATAATAATAATAATAATAATAATAATAATAATAAAAAATAATAATAATAATAATAATAATAATAATAATAATAATAATAATAATAATAATACCTTAACCAGTGTTGCATTTCGCGTTATTCTGTTTTGAGTGATAATAATAATAATAATAATAATAATAATAATAATAATAATAATAATAATAATGTTTCATTTAAATTTGCTAACATTTTAAGAGATAATAATAATAATAATAATAATAATAATAATAATAATAATAATAATAAAAATAATAATAAAGTCCCTTACATCTCACCCTTTCTAGTGGAGTTTATCTATTCCTAGAGAATATATATTTTACGATACAGAAGACTTTCACCTGGCGAAAATAATTGCTCCAGGAAATATGTTCCTTGAGTCTCGCCGTTCCAGGAATCTCGCTCGTGGGCTAATTAATTCTGCCCATAATTAAGAGAGGAATTAATGAATCCCCCCCCTTCCTTTTTCTCCCAAGGAGCTGGGATTATATTGATGTTACTCACCTTCCGGTCCTTGAAGTGAATGATTTTCCTAATAGTATTTTTGTGGTTTGTGGTCTTTGCGTACTTTTTTTTTTTTTTATTTACCTAGCTTTTTTTTACTTATTTTCTCCTATTGTTTAGAAGATTGCATGATAATAATAATAATAATAATAATAATAATAATAATAATAATAATAATAATAATAATAATATTATTATTATTATTATTATTATTATTCAAAATAGGATTGCACTAAAATGAAAAAGGGTAAAAACGTTATTGTCATCACTATTATTATATTATCAATTACTCAAAACAGGATAACGTGAAATGCAACACTGGTAAAACTATTATTATTATTATTATTATTATTATTATTATTATTATTATTATTATTATTATTATTATTATTATTATTATGTACTCTTCCATGCGACAGACTGATTTCGCGACGCGCAATTATCGTATCGGGTGAAATAAGCTGTACCGTAAACTTTATTCTTACAAAAAATAAACTCCTTTAGAACGAACGAGATATAAAGGGTGATATAAACGGGGTATTAAATGAGGTCGTTTGCATATTCAGCAGGCAACGACGAGGACGTTAAATCTGAACAGCAAAACAACGGGAGCCTGAACTTTGAACTACGGTTGTAATACGGCCTTTCACGTGTGGTTATGCACGAGAGAGAGAGAGAGAGAGAGAGAGAGAGAGAGAGAGAGAGAGAGAGAGAGAGAGAGAGAGAGAGAGAGAGAGAGAGGTATTAATTTATTTGCCTGTTTTCGCTTGTGTGTGTGTAAAGAGAGAGAGAGAGAGAGAGAGAGAGAGAGAGAGAGAGAGAGAGAGAGAGAGAGAGAGAGAGAGAGAATTTTTTTGCCAGCCGAATAGAAAGGAGAGAGAAAGAGAGATTTTTTGTCTGTTGAGAGAGAGAGAGAGAGAGAGAGAGAGAGAGAGAGAGAGAGAGAGAGAGAGAGAGAGAGAGAGAGAGAGATGATGTTTTTACTAACTGAGTAGAAAAAGGAGAGAAAGAGATTTTTGTCTGTTGAGAGAGAGAGAGAGAGAGAGAGAGAGAGAGAGAGAGAGAGAGAGAGAGAGAGAGAGAGAAATATAAACTGCCGAAGGAGGACGGACGCGACTTCCTCCTCTTCCTGACTACAATATCAAGAGTCCTTCGGATTTCCCGAAGGGCGCATAAGGCCTTCCGGGGGGCGATAAGTCTTCCGGTAGTTCGACCTTATTTACATTTTTTGAGCCTTTCGCTTATGAATAGGATCGGAAGGAAGGCCAGAGAGAGAGAGAGAGAGAGAGAGAGAGAGAGAGAGAGAGAGAGAGAGAGAGAGAGATTTACTTTTGTTTGTTGAGAAAAGAGAGTGATTTTTGTTCGTTTGTTGAGGAGAGAGAGAGAGAGAGAGAGAGAGAGAGAGAGAGAGAGAGAGAGAGAGAGAGAGAGAGAGAATAACGTAATGTTACCTTAGCATTTTAAACGCTTTCCCAGGGCTTTTGAAGGAGAGAGAGAGAGAGAGAGAGAGAGAGAGAGAGAGAGAGAGAGAGAGAGAGAGAGAGAGAGAGAGAGAGAGAGAGAGAATAACGTAATGTTGCCTTAGCATTTTAAACGTTTCCCCAGGGATTTTGAAGGAGAGAGAGAGAGAGAGAGAGAGAGAGAGAGAGAGAGAGAGAGAGAGAGAGAGAGAGAGAGAGAGAGAGAGAGAGAGAGGAGGTTTTATTTTGCTTGGGGAGAAGGAAAGTTTTTTTTATACATCTATTCGTTTGTGTTTAAACAAATCTCAGATAGTAGATAATTCGATTTACTGTTTTCTTAACTGTTTGAAAAGAAAAATTATAAGAAAAAAGAATCATATATCTGTATGTTGAAAATTGTTTTCATAGCTGTTTGAAGAAAATTTACAAGAAAAAAAGATGTTTGTATATTTAAAATACTGAAGTTTATTTTTGTGCCTTCAAAAGCATCGTTTTTTTTAATATCTACTACAATCTTGACATTCTAATCAAGACTAAAAAATCATAACGATCTCTTTGATGTATTGTTCAGAACAATGTTTATTTTCAAATGAACAAACACAGAACATAATGTTTTTCGCTACTGAGATAAAAAGATATATATATATATATATATATATATATATATATATATATATATATATATATATATATATATATATATATATATATTTGGTAGAATTGTGGTCCAGTTCCTTTCCCGTGTTTTAAAAACATGCTGGCCTCTGCTGCATACATTTTGAATTAAAACTTTACGTAACAAAAGTTATTTTTTTTTTACTTTTGACCCGAAAGTAAAACAATTTGTTTTGATACCATCGCATTCCCTTTTATATATATATATATATATATATATATATATATATATATATATATATATATGTATGTATATATATATATCATTTATACTTATAAAAAGCACATTAATCTTCAATATACCATGATATTATTAAGTGTTGTTTCACATTAGTAGTATACTGTTGTGTCAAACACACACACTCTCTCTCTCTTTCTGTCTCTCTCTCTCTCACACACACAATATATAATATATATATATCATAAAATGTCACATGACAAAAATTCATATATATATATATATTGTATATATATATACATACACACACATATATATATACACGTGTATGCATACACATATCAGGTCACTTTAAATCCTTTCAAGCACGTAAGTATTAGTAATATGCGCTCACGAATTTTAGTATTCTTTAATTAATGATTAATTATGAAGATGAGGACCCTTGGGTTTATTTGATCATTATAGATCGTAATAATAATCATCATCAATCGTAATAACGAACAAACGAACAGTTAAATAGGGTTATATATATCTCGAGGCCTCCTTACAACAAGGCATTACATTTGGGTAATACCTATCTCGGTGCAATAATGGTTTTAATTATCCCAGTCGATTCCTGTTTATATACCTTGGTGTTGGCAGGCTGAAATTTCTGGAATATTTCTGGAATTTCTGGAATATTTTATACGGATTTGCCTACTTTCTGACGAAGAATGTTAATTTTGTGATAAGTGTTTTATTTTATGGACAATATTCTCTAAAATGGTAACTGGTTCCTTTTATGAGGGGAGAGAGAGAGAGAGAGAGAGAGAGAGAGAGAGAGAGAGAGAGAGAGAGAGAGAGAGAGAGAGAGAGAGCTGCTTCCTTTTAAGAGGCGAATGGGGGGGGGAGAGAGAGAGAGAGAGAGAGAGAGAGAGAGAGAGAGAGAGAGAGAGAGAGAGAGAGATAACTGATTCCTTTTTATGAGGCGAACTGAGAGAGAGAGAGAGAGAGAGAGAGAGAGAGAGAGAGAGAGAGAGAGAGAGAGAGAGAGAGAGAGAGAGATAACTGGTTCCTTTTATGAGGCGAACTGAGGAGAGAGAGAGAGAGAGAGAGAGAGAGAGAGAGAGAGAGAGAGAGAGAGAGAGAGAAATACCCTCTTTACAATCCTTGGAAGAATATGTATTCAAGACATAAAGAGAATATCAACATCTGAACATTTGCAGACCTGATAGAGTCTACCCATCTCGTAGTTAACTTTGGTGGTTTTAGGAATCCACGCGTGAGGCAAATCTTCGCCCGGGCTGGAATTCTTATATTTACCATCTTATATTTAACACCCTGGAGAAGTTCCTAACTCTGTATTTAACTTCACCGTGATTGGGAAGTTCCTCTGTATCTTAAGCTACAGTCAGTCTTTTATATCACGTCGCTATAAGGGAAGGAATCTACATTTTTTGGATTGCTGAATCAAACGCACCAGTTTCAGTTTGTCTAGTAGAACGCACCCTCTTTTTTTTTCGTGTGTCTAATCGAACGCACCTCCGAAACGATGGTCAGGGCGACGCCATCTTTTATTCATGGCCGAATTCCTATTCCCAGGTAGGTGTAAAGTTTTCTTTTATAAGGCTGAGTTTTTCATCTTTTTTTATTATTTACTTTAGCGCTACGAAGTTAGCAAGTTTTCGAAGTTAAGTTTTGCGAAGTAAGTTTAGCGAAGTTAGCTACTGCTTCAATTGGGAAACTTGAGTCTCAAGTTCCAATTCCCATCCGCGTCACAATTCCGAGGTTTTCGGGAATTGTAATTCGGTAAAATTTCTGGGCTATTTCGAGAAAACTTATTTTTTTATTTTATGAAGAAAATATTATTTCATAACCACTGATACGTACCGGGTTCACCCTTGTCATATAAAATGAAGGAATATATTATGCAATTCAGTCGTTCATCTTAATTTTCACTTTTTCAGTAGAATCATTAAATACTTTTCTTATCTGAATATAATTGGCAGAATTGATAGCTGATTAAGTCCACTTTAAAATAGACCACGTACATTGTCTCTTGATTAAGTCCATTTTAAAATAGACTACATACGTTGTCTCTTGATTAAGTCCATTTTAAAAGAGACCACATAGCCTACATCGTCTCTTGATTAAGTACATTTTAAAATAGACCACATACATTGTCTCTTGATTAAGTCCATTTTAAAATAGACCACATACATTGTCTCTTGATTAAGTCCATTTTAAAATAGACCACATACATTGTCTCTTGATTAAGTCCATTTTAAAATAGACCACATACATTGTCTCTTGATTAAGTCCACTTTAAAATACACCACTTACATTGTCTCTTGATTAAGTCCACTTTAAAATAGACCACATACATTGTCTCTTGATTAAGTCCACTTTAAAATAGACCACATACAATGTCTCTTTCTATCTTAAACAAACGAAGAAATAAATGCTAGCAAATTTAAATAGTTTTCAATGTCATTTTTAGTTTTAAATAAAAATATTCATCGAAATGATTAAATGGGACACTTTATAACACTATTCAATGAAGTTGTGAATTAATGTTGAGCTGAATTATGTTTAATGTGTCATGAAAATTTAAAATTCTTTTGGTCAGAGTTGGGGAGGGAAATCTATTCTTTGCTAACATTTGGAAATAAAATTTTGCAATGGTAAATGTCATGATTGTTTTAAAGAGATGAAAGCTGTTGGTTACTTGATTATATATTATTCGTTGAAAATTATTTATTTTGTCAATTTAGCGAATGATTTATTTACCTAAGTATTCATTTGCAAAGGTATACACACACACACACATATATATATATATTTTTTATATATATAATATTTGTAATATATATATATATATAGAGATAGATAGAAATATATTTTATATACATACATATACAAAACATATATATATATATATATATACATATTTAATATATATATATATATATATATATATATATATATATATATTTAATATATATATATATATATATATATATATATATATATATATATATATATATATATATATATATATATATATATATATATATATATATAGAGAGAGAGAGAGAGAGAGAGAGAGAGAGAGAGAGAGAGAGAGAGAGAGAGAGAGAGAGAGAGAGAGAGATACACCAACACATACACACAATATATATATATATATATATATATATATATATATATATATATATATATATATATATATATATATATATATATATATATATATATTACATACATACATACACACACACAAACGCGTGTGTCTGTATGTGTACATATAAACAAACACTTCCCTTCCCCTCAGAGACCTCAGCATCCACCCGAAAAGCAAATAAAGGAAGAAAACCACAATAACTTAACTGCGTAGGCAAACCCACAGGCCTCCGAGGATTTCACAACATCCTGCAAATTAGTCTGGAGGAGGATTTTCGTGAAAAACGACCTGGCACGTGAGATTAACGCCCCTGGGCACGCCAGTCAACGGGAGAGGGCTTTCATATAATTACGGCGGACTGTGATTAGACTGGGAACAGTCGTAAGGGAGACGTGTTGCTACTGTGGAGGTCTTGTTGTTTAGTTGTTAATCTTAAAAAAGTTTTTTCCGTCTTGGCTGATTTTGTTTATAAACTTCAAAATGTTTTTCCGTCTTGGGTCGAGGAAATGGTTCTTTGTGGCGAGGAGAGCTGAGGTTAAACGTTGGCAGGGGTTATGTGAGTTATTTTATAGGGATAAAAGTAATTTTTTGGATTAAGTTATTTTTTGGATTAAGTAATTTTTTTGGACTAAGTTATTTTCTGGACGAAGGTAATTTTTTGGACTAAGGTATTTTTCTGGACTAAAAGTATTTTTTTGGGGCTAGGTTATCTTTTTGGACTACAAGTATTTTTTTGGACTAAGTTATTTTTGGATTAACTTATTTTTTGGACTAAGTTATTTTTGGATTAAGTTATTTTTTGGACTAAGTAATTTTTTTAACTTTTTGGACTAATGTAATTTTTTGAACTAAGTTATTTTTTGAACAAAGTTTTTTTTTTTACTAAAAGTAATTTTTTGGACTAAGTTATCTTTTTGGACTAAAAGTTACTTTTTGAACTGTGTTTTTTGGGTATAAAAGTAATTTTTTGGACCAAAACTTACTTTCTTGGACTGAAAGTTATTTTCTTGGACTAAAAGATATTTTTTCTGACTAAGAAGACTAAATATTATTTTTAACTCTACAAAATAAATTTTTTGGACAAAAATTATTTTTTTGACAAAGTTATTTTGGGATTAAAAGTTACTTTTTTCTGACGAGATCACAGGAACACCAAAAAAAAAAAAAAAAAAAAAACACCACATCAAAAACATGTCTTCTGACATCCCAACCACAAACCCCAAACCATTTTGAATTGAATTGAATTGAATATGGAATTTAGGCCAGAAGCCAAGCACTGGGACCTATGAGGTCATACAGTAAAATGTTTGAAAGATGTAACAGGAGGAAAACCTCGCAGCTGCACTATGAATCGACTGTTAGAAGAGGGTGGAAAGTAAGATGGAAGAAAGTGAATACGAAAGGAGTTACAGTAAAAGGAACGAAAAGGTTTGCAGCTAGGGGCCGAAGTCGAGCTGCAAAGACCCTTAAGTACAGCCTACAGTGCACCGCATGAGGTGCACTGACGGCACTAACCCCCTACGGGGACCTAACCCATTTTACCTACCTCCTAAACGACAGCCCCCACAAACACACACAAACACTACACAACCTCGTCCTAAGCACGCTAAACATTCACTACACACCCGAGTAAGTTAAACTACTCCCGAGGTAAACTGAGAATATTCGCATAAGGATGAATGTAGCGGAGGAGAGAGTTACGTAGGAAGCCTTATGCCTCCTTTGGGAAATCCGAAAGGTCTCGATGTTTTGGGCCGAAGACAGCAACTTCGTGCTGTCTTCCTGGCGGAGCTTGTAGAACGCGAGAAAAACGTGTGGTTGTGTGTTTGAGTGTGTGTTACGTGCGAGTGTGTTTGCAGAGTGTGTGTTTTTTGAGGTGACTGGGTGTGTGTTTATGTGTGTTTCTCGAGGTGATTATGTGTGAGTTTGTGTGTGTATTTATAATGTTTGTGTGTGTTTATGTGTGTATGTTTGTATATGTA
>NC_089777.1:19129036-19134036 GCF_040412425.1 Macrobrachium rosenbergii | reverse complement strand
GAGGCCTCTTGAACGGCTATCCTTTTCCTCCTCCTCTTATTTTTGTTTTTTATTTTATTTTTTTATGGCAATATTCCTTCGAAATCGCAGGGTGGTGTTATTTTGGCGTATGGCAGGTCAGGGTACTCTTGTTTTGATGTGTGTGTATGTATATGTATAATTATATGTATGTATATATATGCATACACAAATGTATGTATGTATATATATTTATGTGTATGTGATATATATGTGTATGTCAATGTGTTTACTGAGAGAGAGAGAGAGAGAGACGATAATATAAATGACTGATCAAACCTAACATGAAACCTGAATATGAAATCGGTCCTAGTATCATCATTTTATTTTATATATCATTTTATTTTACATGTCATTTTATTTTATATATCATCATTCTATTTTCTATCCCTTTAAGCAAACAACTCATCATTGCTTGTAATCCTACTGATGTCTTTCTTCGCAAATTCTCGGAATCAAAAATAATTTTTTCATGAATCAATATGACATTCCAATAAGAACGCTCAAAGCCATGTTTGCTAAGTGATTACTTACCTTAATATATCCAAACAGTAAAATAAAGTAATATATCACATTACTTCACAACGTCTCAGCCAAATAATTATATATAATAACTTACTTTCAAACTGCCTCATCTCAAACCTTTCTTTTCAAATAATGATTGAAATTTTCATTAGACCAAGAGAAAGATCAATAATGTTACCATTAAATCGCTCATTACCGCGTAATGGATCGGAATATCCCATCAACCTTAACTTAAAGTCTCCTCAACTTCACCCATTAGGAGATCCTACGGTCTATGGGTATTAGAGAGATCCTACGGTCTATGGGCATCCCTATATGGGTATCCCTACTACGTACATACCTCCTTTGCGTATTTTCCCAACCACAGGCATTACGCTCAAGGTTATCAATCACGCGGCGACTGTAATTACCACTCAATGGCTCCCGCTAACGATAAACATATCACTAAAACTAGTCTAATCAACGAGCTTGGACCCCAAGGCGTAGTTTGGGCTCCTCCGAAGGTCTACTCCCGCAGCGGTTAATGTTGACAACAACGAGTCGTTTGGCTACTGGGAAGGGAGAGAAACTGGAAGAGAGCCTGGAAGAGAAACGGGACCGGAAAATGAAACATAAAAGTCAGTTTCAGTTATCTATGGGCCAATATCGCTTGCCGGAACGTTTTTCTTTACTTAAAGGGTACCAGATGACGTCATCTTGGAATGAGGGAAACTGGGAAACGATCTGCTGGCTCGCAATGACACAGATGTTGTAACACCAGTTTTAGTAACCATCAATCAATGCGAAGCTTACTAATGACAGCAAATTAATAAAATGTGTTTTGAAAACTTGCATAATTAACTTAGATGAGCTGAAAGATGAGTTAAATATTGGTGATAAGACGAGAGCTTACCAAGGAAAAAAATAAATGAAATGTATATTGGAAAACTACATAATGAACTTGGTGAAGCAGAAATGTAAATGAGTTAAATATTGACGATGTTAAATTTGCAGTTAATTTGTATCTGACAAAGTACTTAAGTATTGCTTAAAAATAGACTGAAGATTTATTTCCAATGATGAAACATTTTACGTAAAGCAAGTGATGGAAGACTTAGCTTTCAAAGGCATTTAGTATAAAGCCATATTTCTTTTATGAGTGATATACGTCAACATACCTCCTGTGTCCAGATTACAGAGAGAGAGAGAGAGAGAGAGAGAGAGAGAGAGAGAGAGAGAGAGAGAGAGAGAGAGAGAGAGAGAGAGAGAGAGAGAATTATCCTTATTCCATTTCTAAAGGAAGATATTTAACTGTAAATATAAAATAGGAGAACTTGGTCTGTATTGTAACGCGAATCAGAAAAAATGAGAGAGAGAGAGAGAGAGAGAGAGAGAGAGAGAGAGAGAGAGAGAGAGAGAGAGAGAGAGACCTATGACCTTCTCGATGTCCTGTCGAGTACTATGGCGAAGTTTCATCCACTCACAGTAAATTGGACACTTGACTGAAAAAATATTGCAGGAATTGTATGTTTTCATAATTTGCTGCGGACGTGTGTGTTTGTGTGTGTATATATATATTATATGTGTGTATATATATATATATATATATATATATATATATATATATATATATATATATATATATATATATATATATATATATATATATATATATATATAGGCAAGCAACAATACTGAATGACAGAGTAATGATAATGTGTTTATCACTACTTAATTAATCTCAGTCCCTACTTTCAAAACAAGAAAAATAAAGATAATGCAATACTGTACATACCAAAATAAAGCCTTTACTTTATCCTGAAAAATATGAGAAAGAGAATAAAGCACAAAAAATAAAATCATCTATCTTTTGAGGGGGGAAAATTCCCAAACTGACGTCACCCCTCCAAAAGAAAAATTAAGAGTAATGTCTCTCAGTCCTATGAGGACAAAAGCTTAGCGGAATTCGTTCATGAGGAGAATGCATCGCCTTACTTAGCGCGTTTTATGAGCTTTTTACTGTTATATTTAAGATCTTCGTACGAAATGAAACCGTAGTGAGTCTTGGTATTATATTTATTATATTTTATACAGTCGATGGCTGGTGTCTAGACCAGGATATTATACGGACACTTGAGTTGTTTATGTTTTGAAAGTTAGTTTTGGTATTGTTTCTCTTACTACTCTTTTACGGTTGATTATGTCTCTTGGGGTTACGTGTTTTAATTAAGCCTAGTGTGCTTTTATTTGTGATTATAATTAGCTTTCCGTGTGAATTATTTTGTTGCCTACGGAAATAAAATATTAATTTTTTTTTACAGATGGTGATAATTACAAATAATTTAGAAGCTTTTATCTTTAATTTTCATTGTAGTTTCTGCTATGGTGCTACTGTATACTGTTTGTATAACAAGTGCTTATTTTAGTTTTCTGTTAAAGAAAACTATCGCGCCGGCTTTGTCTGTCCGTCCGCACTTTTGCTGTCCGCCCTCATATCTTAAAAACTACTGAGGCTAGAGGGCTGCAAATTGGTATGTTGATCACCCACCCTCCAATCATCAAACATACCAAATTGCAGCCCTCCAGCCTCAGTCGTTTTTATTTTATTTAAGACTTAAAATTATCCATAATCGTGCTCCTGGCAACGATATAGGATAGGCCACCACCAGCCCGTGGTTAAAGTTTCATCGGTCCGCGGCTCATACAGCATTATACCGAGACCACCGAAAGACAGATCTATTTTCAGTGGCGTTGATTGTACGCTGTACAGAAAACTCGATTGCGCCGAAGAAACATCGGCTCATTTTTTCCTCGTCTTATACCTTATTGTCATCTATGTTTTACCTGTAATTACTTTTTGGCTTCACACGCGATACCTTTGTGTTTACCTGCGACTGTATTGTTCATATATGTAATACAAATGTTTATTTTACCTATGTTTATATAAACAATTGTTATATTTTCTCAACACCGTCGAAATAAAGGAGGTATCTCCTTTCGTCCGTGTAATCAACTGTAAACGATATAAAAAACTCTTTCCTTTCTTGCGTAACTTAATTTTTATATAATTTTTTTTACCAACTCGAAAGGACGGACGCAAATATCACATATATCTTTTTAAGGGTGTTTTTTTTTCAGGAAAAAGGTTATGTTGGGAGCATGGTCTGTTTTTAACGAAAACAGATGGCGGTAAATGTTTGTTTTACTGAAATAAAGAGCGGGAATATGTCTTTGTAAAAAGGGTGTTTTTTTTTGCATCATTTTAGATCTTTCTGAGGGAGAGATTTTTTGTTTATGTTTTTTTTTATCTTAGTGACACATAAACACGTAAAAAATGCGTCGAAGTTTCTCCGGCGCAATCGAGTTTTCTGTACAACGTATAATCAAGATCAATCTTTCGGTGGTCTCGGTATAATGCTGTATGAGCCGCGGCCCATGGAACTTTAACCACGGCCCAGTGGTGGCCTGGCCTATATCGTTGTCAGAGGCACGATTAAGGCTAACTTTAATCTTAAATAAAATCAAAACTAATGAGGCTAGAGGGTTGAAATTTGGTATGTTTTATGATTGGAAGGTGGATGATCAACATACCAATTTGCAGCCCTCTAGCCTCAGAAGTTCTTAAGATCTGAGGGGCAGACAGAGAAAAAGTGCGGACAGAAAAAAGTGCTGACGGTCAGACAAAGCCGGCACAATAGTTTTCTTTTACAGAAAACTAATAAAATTATTTTTTTTTTAAAGAGATGAGAATATTGTTTCTTTGAGAGATTGGACGAATACAATAATTATTAAGTTCTTGTCCCAGGTCATCTAATTGGTATATGAATACCGTTATTTCTCAGGTCAAGACAATTTTCTTGGATAATGAGCAAGTACCATAATTTGTGATAAAGATGTAATATATATAAACGATGATAAATCAAATAATCCACGATAGAAAATTAGGTTACTGATATATACAAACTTATATATACATATATATACATGAATATAAACACACAATTATTGATTTATACACAAACATTTGTCGCACATATACATTCGAGACACTTCAGTACTAATCCATTTATCACTTAAAGTATATATAGTATAAAATTAGATATACGAGGATGTTCCAGAATATGAATTGGTTACCAAACGACATTTATAGGTTAATGATTATATATATATATATATATATATATATATATATAATATATATATGTATATATATACATGATAACTAACTGCCGGAAGAAAACAGTATACTTAACTAACGGGAAACATGGACTACACCGTTTCTAATCGCCAGGGTTAATCAAAACATTAAAAGACAGAGCAAAAAAATTGAAAACACAATTAACAGAAATGCTATTGCCTCAACTCGACGCCTTCTTCCGCTCCTACACTACAATCTTCCATCCCACTCCATTCAGAGAGCAGAAGAGAAGAAGAAGAAGAAGAAGAAGAAGAAGAAGAAGAAGAAGAAGAAGAAGAAG
>NC_089777.1:19106536-19119036 GCF_040412425.1 Macrobrachium rosenbergii | reverse complement strand
CTTTCCTTGAGGTCCATCATTAAAAATCAGTTTAGGAGAAGACCCCATCTCCTTACTTTACCAAAAGAGAAAATATCTAAGCAACGTTCTTTCTTAAAAAAATATTCTCTAAGAGAAATCTTTCATCCCCTAGAAGCCCATTCTTAAAAATCAGCTCGCCTAACCAATGACAGCAACTTTCTCGGGGCTTAAGTAACCTTTTCAAGTTATCTGGGAAAAAAAAATATATAGCTATTGTTTATGACTCTTTCCCTGGACACCGAAACAAAGTTTCACTGATGAATGGGGAAAGTTTCGGAAGTTTTGGGTTCTTTCTTGATAAGATTTGGGAAAGCTGCACTTTCTAATGTTGTTAGATTAGGAAAGTTGGAACTACCTGGTTTCAGTATAAGGTGAGAGGATTAAAAATCACTGATTTTTTTTTTTAAATCTCAATTGGGGAATTATCTAAATTATGCGAACAGGAATTTAGATATATTTGAAGGCAAGCATTACCGGTCTGGTGCAAGGGGGAATTTATTATAATGAAGCTAAAAATTCTTATATTCCAAGTTTTTTTTTTATTTTAAATACAGCGAAATATATTTTGTATAGATGGCTACAAAGTCAGTATTGCTATGGGAATCATGTTTATTTTGGAAAATGTTACTATTTCTCTCTCTCTCTCTCTCTCTCTCTCTCTCTCTCTCTCTCTCTCTCTCTCCAACCTTTTATCTAATCTATCTATCCTATCTAACTATCTATCTATCTATCTATATCTATTTGTATATATGTAATATATACAAATACGTGTCTGCATATATATATATTATATATACACACATATATACATACATACATACATACATACTTTCATACATACATACATACTCGAAACTACATCGTAATGCAAACAAACCACACCAAATAAGCCAAGACCGACGAAAACCTTCCCGCATCTTCCCAATAATTCCGGGTAAGCCCTTCTCATCTCTAAGAAACTCCGCAGTATATAATTTCCCCCTTCTACCCCGTGAGTCAGTTCCACGCTCCGTAGTTATAACTCTGAATTATTCACCCTCCGGGGGCCAGGCCTTCTCTCGGCTGTCGGGCCTGACAGTGAAGAGCAGAATTACAGTGAATCAGAACTCCCGATGTTACGTAAGGCTTGAGTAGTGGCCATTCCATTTTCCAGAGTTGCTTTTCCTTCCACTTTCCAGAGTTGCTTTTCGTTTTCATTTTTTTATTTTTTAGCTCGAGGAGTGGCCATTCCATTTTCTAGAGTTGCTTTTCCTTCCACTTTCCAGAGTTGCTTTTCGTTTTCATTTTTTTATTTTTAGCGCCAGGAATGGTCATTCCATTTTCCAGAGCTGCTTTTCGTTTTCAATTTTTATTTTTAGTTCGAGGAGTGGTCATTCCATTTTCCAGAGTTGCTTTTCCTTCCACTTTCCAGAGTTGCTTTTCGTTTTCAAATTTTATTTTTAGCTCGAGGAGTGGTCATTCCATTTTCCAGAGTTGCTTTTCATTTTCAAATTTTCTTAGCTGTGTAATACTTGCGTAGTTTCACAATACAATGTGTAGTACTGCCTTAAAATAGAAGACTGCAATATCTGCAAAAATTTTTGAAATTGAAATATGCCACCTACTGGGCTTGTGTAACACTAATACACAAGTTACTGCAGTTTCAGAATGATTCTTCTATGCTTTATTTAGGGTCCCATTTGCAATATCTGCAAAATTTTCGAAATTGAGATATGCCACCTATTGGGCTCGTGAAACACTAATACACAAGTTACTGCAGTTGCAGAATGATTCTTCAATGCTTTATTTAGGGGGCCCATTTGCAGTATCTGCAAAATTTTCGAAATTGAGATATGCCACCTATTGGGCTCGTGAAACACTAATACACAAGTTACAGCAGTTTCAGAATGATTTTCAGTGCTTTATTTAGGGGGTCAAATTTGCAGTATCTGCAAAATCAGTAGTAAGGCAAGGGAAAACTGCAGTATCTACCATTTTTCTCAGTTTTGTATTTTTGCAGATACTGCGGTCTTCCAATTTAGGGGCAGAGTAGCGATTGAAAGGCTATTATAGTATCTTTTAACACAAATTTCAACTTAATTTCACAATTGTATAACTTCGTAATATGATGCACAGTTGTAGTTGAAAGGTTAAAATATTTTTTGACACAATTTTCAATCTTCTTTCTAAATTGTATAATTTCATAATACGAAGTGTAAATAGTAATTCAAGGCTAACAGATTTTTTTTACACAACTTTCTACGTCCTTTCACAACTGAACAACTTCGTAATATGATGTGTAATAGAGATTGAAAGGCTAAGATATTTTTTACTACAATTTTCAGCTTTCTTTCATAATTGTGTAATTTCGTAATACGATGTGTAATTGTAATGGCAAGGCTACAATATTTTTTTTTACACAACTTTCTACCTCCCTTCACAATTGTGTGTAACTTCGTAATCCATTCAATTTTATATTTTCACAATACGATGTGGAATAACAACTAAAAGGACCCAACTTCGAACTCCCTTTCACAATTGTATAACTTCATGAAAAGGCAACGATAATTTTTACACAACTTTCAGCCTCATTCTACAACTGAATAAATGCCTAATGTGTAATAGCAATTAAACAATACTTTACATTTTTACAAAGCTTCCTAACCACCTTTCACAATTGTATACTTTAATAATACGACGTGCAATACCAATTGAAATTCTAATCTATTTTTGACCATCGAAAAAATTATAAATAATTCGGAGGTATTTCCATGGGGGAGGGTATACTTCAATTATATGCAGAATAATCAGGATTAAATACTTCGTTGATCCTATCTTAATTGAAAATGAACTCATTATCGTGAGATATTCCTATTATTTATGACGAGGGGACTAATAAAATGTCTCATAATTCAGTGACCAGAGGATGAGAAAGAAGAGATTGCGTGTTATGAGAAGTGTAATGAAATTTGGAATGGGAATATTTGGAATTATTTACGAAGGTTTGTGGTAATATTTTTAAGGTTCAGTGGATAGGTAATTACACGCACATTAAATATTTATATATATATATATATATATATATATATATATATATATATATATATATATATATATATATATATATATATATATATATCTGTGTGTGTATAATCCGTCCAAAAATTTCATTATTCTTACTTACATAATAAGCTTTTCCTAATATGTGGTAAAAGTCACGATTACATACTAATTATTTTCACTCTAATATAAAATTAAGCTTGATTTTTTCTCTTTTTAGATTTCTAGTAATTCTTATTTTAGTGAAAAAAAATGACGTTTAAATTATATTTAAAAAAATACTTTAATCAACAGACGAATTGCAGACACAACAATGACACAACATGTAGGAATAAAATATTTAATGCCAAAAAAAATAATACAAAATAATCCGAATAAATGACAAAAAATAAGACAAAATGATCAGACTTCGCAGCATATGTCAGTTTTAACTGCCTTTTTAATCTGCGTCATACATTACCGTTGGAGAGAAAATCCCACTTCATACACTGTAAATTGCGACCATCAGGTAAATACATCTGCTAAATTTGTTCTCTTTTATCTGATATATAGGCTATTTCGCAACATGAAAAATACGTATAATATTTGACTTCGTTGACAAATGTTTATACTGGATAACTGCCGTGTTCAAAGCCATAGGTAATCTATGAAAAAATGTTTCATACATATAAATATTCATACATACATACATACATATTTATTGATTGCATTACAAACTGTTGGAATATTTAACAATTCTTGTTATCAGGGGTATCAATAAGTATACAGGCATACGTAAACACGTATGTATGTATGTATGTATGTATACGTATAAAAGGGACTTATGTGATAATTATCAACTGATTACATTACAAACTGTTGGAATATTTAACAATTCTTGCTATCAAGGCTACAGGTTAGCACACACATATGCAATACTCACAATGCATGTATGTATGTATGTATGTATGTATGTATGTATACACACAAACATGAACACACAATAGTGGCCAGAACATAGAGCAATACATTTGAGATAAATGCTGCATTTCAACAACCAACCAACCATCCCCTCTCTCTCTCTCTCTCTCTCTCTCTCTCTCTCTCTCTCTCTCTCTCTCTCTCTCTCTCTCTCTCTCAGGGCTGTAATATCCCTGATTGCAAAAGGGCCTGGCTGGCTTTCCCCCTCCAAGCCAGAAATTCAATTGCCCTTCCCTGTGAAATTAATATTAAAAAAACGAGCGAGGGTTCGAACCGCATCTATACAATCAGAGATAAAAGACCTGTGTTTGATGGCGATTTTTTTCCTATTTTTTTATTTTAACCCTTCCGTCGAATAATTATTACATCACTGCATCCCTGGACAAGTCTCAGCTCGTAAATTAGAGGCGGGATCAAATGTTATGGCAATGGTGTTCGGGGTTTTGTAATTAGAATTGCCCGTACAAAGAAAATGATCAGAATTTATTTTTCAGTTTCGGCGAGCACCCCTCTTGACGTACTGTGAACTGGGGCATTACTTAGTGACACTGGGAAGCCAAAGAAATGATTATATTAAGGAGTTAATGGGCCAGTTCTAAAATAATTTTGCTCGAAATCATTATTTGCTATCCTTGAACAATTCACATTGTATATTAATGTTGTTTATATTTTTATCAATTTCTTAGCTTATCTTTTTTTTATTTTCCAATAACTGATTTCTTCTTTTTGCATTTCATATTACGTTTTGTGACTTCTTTGAAGTGAACATCATATTCTTTGGAAGGTTGGATTTCAAGTCAATGGTCTCTGTAAGATTGTTCCATATGAATAAGGGTTTATCCTCTGTATAATAATAATAATAATAATAATAATAATAATAATAATAATAATAATAATAATAATAATAATAATAATAATAATAATAATAATAATAATAATAATAATAATAATAATAATAATAATAATAATAAAATTATAGTCTATTATAGTACTTCTATTTACTGAGTAAGATAAATATTAAAATTTTACCAAATTTTCAGCACCAAAGTGAACACAAAGAACTAAATATTTCACTAATCCACACTCAAAACAGCAAAACAAAAATGAAGACTTTAAAAAAAATTTCAGCATCAAACAGAACAGAAATAAAAAAAATATTTTACTAATTCACGCTTGAAATAGTCAAGAAAAAATTGAAAACTTCTTCCAAATAAAATATTTCATTAATTCACACTTAAAATATCAAGACAAAACTGGCAACTTCTCCCTCCACATAATCTAACAATCCACAATAGATGTTCCCCAAAGAAAAAGAACATTTCATCAATTCACACTTAAAATAGCACAAATTCACTTAAAATAGCAAGACAAAACTGAAATCTTCTCCCTCCACAACACACTTTCCCAAAATAAAAAAATATATATTTCACTAATTCACAGTTAAATTAGCAAAACAAAAATTAAAACCTTTGAACAATTTTCAGCGCCAGACTGAACACATACAATTAAAATATTTCACTAATTCACACTTAAAATAGCACTAATTCACACTTAAAATAGCAAGACAAATTGAAAACTTCTCCCTCCACATAACCTAAAAATACACGATACCTTTCTCCTTTCGCCTGACGTAACAATCTCGAACAGCTCGTCATATTAATGTATTAGGCTCCCCGACTCGATCCCGAAGGAGGACCGTCGGAATAATCCTTTCTCTCGAGACCTGACTTGGCGGTCCTACACGTTCCTGCTCTCCATTTCACATCAGAATATTGGCTGCCGATGCAGGCTGTCCTGTATCTCAGAATTACAGGGTAAAAATGGGCTGCGTGTTCTGTTGGGAGGTGAGCCAGAGTTTGCGTATGGGTTGTCATGTAGATTTTAGTGGTTTTGGACAGGTTTGGTTGAGTGGGTTTAATTTGTCGGTTCTGCTGTGAAGGTTTGCAACGTTCCTGGTGGTGCTGTGATGGATGTGAGATTGGTCTCTCTCTCTCTCTCTCTCTCTCTCTCTCTCTCTCTCTCTCTCTCTCTCTCATTATCTGATTAAAGTAGCTGTTACAACAATTTTTAGTACTGCGACAGTCTCTCTCTCTCTCTCTCTCTCTCATTATCTGAATAAAGCAACTGTTACATCAATTTTTAGTACTGCGACAGTCTCTCTCTCTCTCTCTCTCTCTCTCTCTCTCTCTCTCTCTCTCTCTCTCTCTCTCTCTCTCTTTATCTGAATAAAGCAACTGTTACACCAATTTTTAGCACTATGCCAGTCTCTCTCTCTCTCTCTCTCCGTCATCCAATCAACAATTAAAAATACAAACATACACACACACATATATATATGTATATATATATATATATATATATATATATATATATATATATATATATATATATATATATATATATATATATATATATATATATATATATATATATATACACATGAATCTTGACCACCATTCCTGATTCATCACCAAAGCAAATAAAATCGTTGCTCTACCTCCCCAACCCATCAAAATACTGAAATACAAAGTCTTGTCCATCACAGAATGCCAAGTAGCAAATTCCTTTAATGACTTGACGTAACTACCCTAAAGTTTTAGTCCTCCGGAAAAAAAAAAAAAATATACAGCTGGATTCCTAACGAACCACTTCCTACTTTATTCGCCTCGTTACCGCGACAAGGGGGAAATATTCTTCAGAATTCCAGTGATGGCTCTCTCTCTCTCTCTCTCTCTCTCTCTCTCTCTCTCTCTCTCTCTCTCTCTCTCTCTCTGAAGTCTCTGGGCTTCAAAGAATCCCTAGAATTTCCCCTCTTTACCGAATGATGTTTCTGAATGAGCGTCAAATTCGCTCTATTCAAAGCCTCCCTCGCCTGCTCTCTCTCTCTCTCTCTCTCTCTCTCTCTCTCTCTCTCTCTCTCTCTCTCTTCCAACACTATTTTCCATCTCTCTCTTTCCCTCTCTTCCAACACTATTTTCCATCTCTCTCTCTCTCTCTCTCTCTCTCTCTCTCTCTCTCTCTCTCTCTCTCTCTCTCTCTCCCTATACTATCTACCCTTTTTACATAATTGTTAACAGTCAGATTTCGGAAAAGCATTCGACAGACGACAGGGAATTTTAGCAAATACTATATTTGTTTATCTCTGATTTTACAAATAGTAATCTTTAAACACTCCTTACCACATTTCCTCTGATGGTATCACAAATCTTTCTTTTATTTCATAACTCTGGATTTCCCTCTCTCTCTCTCTCTCTCTCTCTCTCTCTCTCTCTCTCTCTCTCTCTCTCTCTCTCAACTCTCCTGCCAAAAGACAACAGCTATACCTAATTCTCAAAACAACAAACAAAGGTACTAAGAGACACATATCTTCTGAACAAGGCACCCGCGCCTGACCTAATTCTTCATCACTATAAAATTACATTCAAAAGCTTCTTCTTCTTCTTCTTCTTCTTCTTCTTCTTCTTCTTCTTCTTCTTCTTCTTCTTCTTCTTCTTCTACCTCTAATGGTTGACCCAAACACCCAGGCAGCGAGGGGTAATGAAATATTCATCCCATCAGGGATTGGTTCCTCCACGCTGTGTTTACACGCTCGAAGCCCGGAGCCGAATTATACAGCCTGTTACTTAGGAAATTCATTTCGGCGGAATTGTCCTCGTGTTTTGGGATGTGTTTTTAAATTTGCAGATCGTCGCTCGAATTGAGAGGGAGGTCGGTTATTTAAGTGACTTTTGGTTATTTGTTAGTTGCTTGTGTTATTTTTTTGTGCTGTTATTAATGCGCGAATGACGTTGGGGGGGGTGGTTATTGAGTGAATTTCGGGTATTTGTAAGTTATTTACGTAAATTTTTGTACTCTCATTATTGGTCTGGGTTAAGTGGGAGGTTATTTAAGTAACTTGTGGTTTTTTGTAAGTTATATGTGGAATTATTATTATTATTATTATTATTATTATTATTATTATTATTATTATTATTATTATTATTATTATTATTATTATTATTATTATTATTATTATTATTATTATTATTATATATAAGTAATAGATCCTCTTGTAATCTATTAACTTTCACTGACTAACATTCGCGAGTGTATATTTCACCCTTCATACACTTACCCTCCTCAAAATTATAAGTAGAAAAATAACCTATACTTATGAATAATATTCACACGATCAGATAGGTGTACATTTCCTAAACTACTAACTTTCACTCACTAATAAACGCGAGTGTATATTTCACCTTCCATACACTTAGTATTCTAAAAATTATAAGTACAAAAACAACCTCTTAAAAAATATTTATGAATAATATTCACTCCAGAGAGGTGTATATTTGTATCCTACTAAATTATACTAACGCAAGCGATTGTATATTTCCCCTTTCATACACACTGCCTCCTCAAATTATAAGTAGAAAAATAACTTCTTAAAACATACTAATTAATCCATGACTAATATTCACACGATCAGATATGTGTATATTTGTAACCTATTAAATTTCACTGACTAATAAACGCAAGTGTATATTTCGCCATTCATACACTTAGCCTTCTCAAAATTACAAGCACAAAAAACTTCTTAAAACATATACTTATGAATAACATTCCCTCGAGACAGGTGTATATTGGTAACCTATTAAATTATACTGAAACACGCGAGTGTATATTTCACCTTTCATACATTCAGCCTTCGCCCGAGGTTAAATCCAATACCGCGTTTATCAATTCCCAGCATTTTATACACCGCAGGGGATCTACTGCGAATAAAATTAATGATATTGAAAAAGATTACCTTGTCCCGCTGAACAAATCTCCCTGAATTATGAGTTGTTTAACCTCCATTTTGTGAGAGGGGGGGGGAAGGGGTGGGGGAAGGTGGAAGGAGGGGTGGAAATTTAGATACTGAATATTAATGGGTTGAAATTTATCAGCTTCGTGGTTTCTGGGGAATGGAATGGAATATAAAATATGGAATATAAAATATTAATGGGTTGGAATTTATCAGCTTCGTGGTTTTTGGGAATGGAATGGAATATAAAATGTTAATAGGTTGGAATTTATCAGCTTCGTGGTTTTTGGGAATGGAATGGAATATAAAATATTAATGGGTTGGAATTTATCAGCCCCGTGTTTTTTCGGGAATGGAATGGAATATAAAATATTAATGGGTTGGAATTTATCAGCCTCGTGATTTGGGAATGGAATGGAATATAAAATGTAAATGGGTTGGAATTTATCAGTTTCGTGTTTTTTGGGGAATGGAATGGAATACAAAATATTAATGGGTTGGAATTTATCAGTTTCGAGGGACGCTGCAAAACACCTTTAATAGTGCCCACAGTGCACCCCGTGAGCTGCACTGACGGCACTACCCCCTTATGGGGTGTGTTTTTGGGGAAAAACTCACAAAGATTCACGAAACTTGTAAATCTCCAAGCGTGAGCTTCATCTATGAGGTTGCTTGGTAAAATGAGTGTTCATATTATTATTATTATTATTATTATTATTATTATTATTATTATTATTATTATTATTATTATTATTATTATTATTACTATGTAATACAAACATGTTAATATATTTTTACTATATAATTGTGGATTTTTATTGATTGTTTTTTCACGAGATTGTGAATTTCTTAGCATTATTATTATTATTATTATTATTATTATTATTATTATTATTATTATTATTATTATTATTATTATTATTATTATTATTCCCTCATATCTAATTCTGTAGCTTACTCTTATTTCAAGTTTAACTGTTCTGCCATTTATTTTTGTATAATATAAATCTGTTTTGAAAATTTATTCTACTGAAATAACTCTATTATAAAATACTGACAAAGGTTTATATTTTTATATATATATATATATATATATATATATATATATATATATATATATATATATATATATATATATATATATATATTCATATATATATACACACACACTACAAATCACAGCGATTACGAAACCAAGATATACAGTTTACTGTACAGCAGCAATAACTCAAAACGAAATAGAACTCACGAATAAGTACCCAGATAACTGCTATCACAATAAACCGAACAAATCACCTTCTCTTCTACGTAATCGTCCTGCACGATTTAGTGACGCACAGAGATTACTTTATAAAATTTAGTGACGCAAAGAGATTACTTTATAATCGGATACTGAATTACTCTTTAGTTCTGGGATAAAGTAAGATAGAATTATGTGGTTATGTAATAGGAGAGATTTGTGTCTTCAGAGAGCTCAGAATATTTTTTTGGGATAAAATGCTGGTATATAAAGAAGTAGATTATAGCTGATTGATTGGGTTAGTGATGTATGTAACCTAGCGTCGCAAGGACTGGGGTCGTCGATTTCAAAATCATTAATTCTGGCTACAGTCGAAAGATATTGATGCAAATATTTCTGGCAAAATATTAATTTAATCCATAAATACTTTATAAAATACTTTCGTATCTCAAAATTATAAAATTATATTTAAGTTTTATGCTGGTATAAAGAGTTAAATTATGACCGACTGATTGACTTTCTGTTAAATGTAACCTGGCGTCGCAAGGACTGGGGTCATCAACTTAAAAATTAATTTTAGGCTACAGTGCAAAAGCCCTTGATAAAAACGTTTCGCAAAATATTAATTTAATCCATAAATACTTTATAAAATACTTTCATATCTTACATGAAACTGTATACAAGTTTCCTGCTGCTATGAAGAGGTAGATTATGACTGGTTGACTGACGTAACCTGGCGTCCCAAGGGCTATGGTCAACGATCTAAATACAGTTCAGTTTGGTTACGGGGGGAGAGTGTAGATACTGATAAATATTTTGTCACAGGACATTCATTTAAGCCACAAACACTTTATTGAACTGAACTGAATTGAATATAAAATTTAGGCCAGGGGCCAAGCACTGGGACCTATGAGGTCATTCAGCGCTGAAACGGAAATTGACAGTAAAGGGTTTGAAAGGTGCAACAGGAGGAAAACCTCAAAGCAGTTGGACTGTGAATCATTTGTTAGGAGAGGGGTGGAAAATAAGAAGGAAGAAAGAGAATATGAAAGGAGGTACAGTAAAATCAAGGAAAGGGGTTGCAGCTAGGGACCCAATGCACGCTGCAAAGAACAATAAGTAATGCCTACAGTGCACCGCATGAGGTGCACTGACGGCCTACCCCCCGGTAGCCACGGCTTACTAGAAAAAAAGCCAGGATTATACATTTACTGATTTAAAGGCCTGGTGTACAGGCTTATGGATTTGAGCTATTTAAAATATGAGTATCACGGCAGATTATTAAAAATAAGCATTACGGGGCAATAAAATATTAATCTACTGATAGATAAATACATATTCTGTGAAGGAGGTCACGGTTTTCAGATTACGAGATGAGGAGGTGCCAGATGGTTCGTTTTCCTGAGGGAATGAGTTTATCAGTCAGCCTAATGCGTAATTTGGGTATGCTGAAATATCATGGAAAAACATAATATATATATATATATATATATATATATATATATTTATATATATATATATATATATATATATATATATATATATTTATATATATATATATATATATATATATATATATATATATATATATATATATATTTAATATATATATATATATATATATATATATATATATATATATATATATATACATATATATATATATATACATATATATATAAACCATATATGATAAACCAACATACCTCTCCAACTTATAACAATGGAGAGATAAGGGTACTTCTCTCTCCAAAAACGACTGCGCCATTCGAATAACATTAAAATTCCATCTTACATACATCGAACGCATCATTTCAATATCATTATTTATTATTCAGTAGATGAAACCTATTCTGCCCTAAAATGGAGGACTGCAGTATCTGCAAAAATACAAAACTGAGAAAAATGGTAGACACTGCAGTTTTCCTTTGCAAATGGGACCCCCTAAATAAAGCACTGAAGAATCATTCTGAAACTGCAGTAACTTGTGTATCAGTGTTTCACGAGCCCAATAGGTGGCTTATGTCAATTTCGAAAATGTTGCAGCTACTGCAGTTTTTCATTTTAGGGCAGTATTCATATGGAACAAGCCCACCTAAGGGGCCACTGACTTGAAATTCAAGCTTCCAAAGAATATGGTGTACATTAGGAAGAAGTAAGAGGAAGTAAAGGGAAATACAGAACGATACCAATCACTAAAAACGAATAAAATAAATTAACAAATAGATAAATAGATAAAAATGTATCAAAAATGCAAGAAGAACAGTATTAGGGTGGTAATACACGGCATTTTCGCTCGAACTCCTGAACAAGTTCCAATTACCCGACATCCTCCGAAGGGAGGCTGTTCCAAGCTCCGACAATAATTGTCATCTGTTTACGAAGGGCGTCCATAGAGAAAGACTTTCCGAACCAATAAATACCCATTCGATCATATCCCCTTCTCCCAGTCGT
>NC_089777.1:19076536-19101536 GCF_040412425.1 Macrobrachium rosenbergii | reverse complement strand
GCTAACTCGAGAGACAACACAACACAACACAGCATCAAACCTTCTTTAGGGCAGTGTGTGTGTGTATGTGTGTGTGTGTGTGTATGTATATGTGTTTGTGTATTTATTATATATATATATATGTGTGTATAGATTTTATTGTATATACATAAGTATGCATGTACGTATATGTCCCTTATCAATAATTATACTATAGGTGACCTTGGATATTGGGGGGAAGAGTGATATCTACCTGTCTGTTAGCTTGTCTGTGCCTGTCTGTCTGTTCACAAAATATCTCGACAAGTCACAGACGAAATTTAATATTGTTAATTAACTGATCAACTACAAGGCTGATTTGGTATTGAGGTGGACCTAAAAGTATTTTAGCTTTTTGTGTACTTGTGGAAGATGGGAGGGGGGGGATGGTTGGGGAGGGGGTGTCAGAGGTCATGGGTAAAAGAAGAGCTTTTAAACAACCTTAGAGTTTCAGACACACCAGCAAACTGACCTTTGCTACTGTGACGCCTGGTGGCTTACATTTGTGGTTGAAACACCTTTACATACCTACATACATACATACATAAACATATGTATTCATATATATATACATTATATATTTATATATATAATTATAAAAAAATATTATATATTTATATACATATATATAAATACATATATATATATATATATATATATATATATATATATATATATACATATACATATACATATAAATATACATGAACACAACGAAGCTCAACATGAGTACCTCCCCCCCTGTGACAATAAAGAAAAGGAAAACACGGAGAGTGATTCGTTAGAGGCTTTTCAGTCCGTCTCCTAAACAAGTTTTCCGAGTTAGAGAAGGTTGTTTACTTATTGAGTTATATAATTTATCGAAACAAGTTGATTTATTTGTCAGTTTTTCTTGCGTCGAGAGAAAAAAACTATTTTTTAAAAATCAGAGGTAAAACAGAAATATATATATATATATATATATATATATATATATATATATATATATATATATATATATATATAAATAGAATATGGAATTTAGGCCATGGGCCAAGCGCTGGGACCTATGAGGTCATTCAGCGCTGAAACTAAAAAACCTCAAAGCAGTTGCACTATGAAGCAGGTGTTAGAAGGTGGAGTGTAAGATGGAAGAAAGGGAATATGAACGGAGGTAAAGTAAAAGGAATGATAGGGACCCCGCAAAAAACCTTAAGCAACGCCTACAGCGCGCTCCATGAGGTGCACTGACGGTACTACCGCCCCACCCCTGTTGGATGATAGTATATAAAGTGAAAATTTTATTTCCGAGTTGATCTCATTCTCCAGGAAGATTTGGTTAAATATGCTTACCAGATGTTCTTGAATAACCATGACGTTATTTTATAAGATGAAAAACTGTTTAAAAGTATTACTATCAGTAAGGTTTAACAGGGTATTCTCCAATAAATATTAATTATTTATGTGTATAAGGAAGGTATACATGGAGAGTACAAATTATCAGGAATCTTATTTTTTGTATAAAAATTGTTTCCTTTGAACCATATTTTCATATTCAATGAATTCGTTGTTCAAGATGGAAGCCCGGGAGAATTTCTGCTATTGAGAGAGAGAGAGAGAGAGAGAGAGAGAGAGAGAGAGAGAGAGAGAGAGAGAGAGAGAGAGAGAGAGAGAGCAAAAAGGCAATTAAATTCCTTGCTCTAGATGGAATTCAACCACAATTAATATCACTGAAATTAGACCAGGACAGACCTCTGAGAGAGAGAGAGAGAGAGAGAGAGAGAGAGAGAGAGAGAGAGAGAGAGAGCATCGAAAAGGCAATTGAATTCCTCTCCGGGGATTAAAGTCAACCACGATCTTTTTATTATCGAAGGAAGGAGAGAGAGAGCGAGAAAGAGAGAGAGAGAATCTCATCTCTACGAATGCAAGCTTCAAACACGAATTAGTGTAATCCTTTGAGAGAGAGAGAGAGAGAGAGAGAGAGAGAGAGAGAGAGAGAGAGAGAGAGAGAATCTCATGTCTATGAATACAAGCTTCAAACAGGAATTAGTGTAATCCTTTGAGAGAGAGAGAGAGAGAGAGAGAGAGAGAGAGAGAGAGAGAGAGAGAGAGAGAGAGAGAGAGAGAGAGACTATGCATAATATTTCAACTTCTCCCCTTACCTACAGTATAGCTTTCATTTCCTACCATCTTAATTAAAATCTCCTTCTCTTCCTCCTTCGCCCCCCGCCACCCTTCAAAATAATAATAATAATAAAAAAATACCTTTTCCCAAACTTCCCTTTCAGGCAATGGAAAATGATTACAGACTCCCAGTCCTATGAATATTTCATGAGTGCCGAGTTTTCCTTCCAGCCCCGAGTTTTTCCTACTACGACACCGAGGGGGGAATGTCTTCGCTCCCTTCACGGAACGCCACGCCACTTGCGCGCGCGGATATTGCGAGCGTACGGATATTGCCTAACGGATATTGTGAAGGGTTTCCGACATCCCGTTCTTTCCCCTTTCAACAGAAAACATTAATTGCCGGGCTGAAGAAGAGAATTCGTTAAAAGGTTTTAGAGCCGGGAAATGGGGCTGCCCGCAGGCAATTTTATGAATTTGAATATGTATAAGATGGAAAATTTCCCCTCTACAGTACCTACGTAGTGGACGTCTTTGCATGTTGCATATATATATATATATATATATATATATATATATATATATATATATATATATATACACACACATTTATATATATATATATATGTAAAGTATATGTATAATTTATACACACACACACACATATATATATATATATATATATATATTATACATATATATATATATATATATATATATATATATATATATATATATATTGATATTGTTGAGCATGTGCATGTATGTATGTATGTATGTATATATATATATGTATGCACTTGTCCTACACTCGTAAATAAAGAGAGTTTTATCATCAGAAGGCTAAACATTCTAATATATATTTTAGTATACTGTGAAATAAAAAAACAACACAGTTTATGAGGACTGCATATTTACAATTATATTGCATATTCACATAACCGTACTCGTGACTCTTGATGCAAACAAGTAAAAAATGCGCCGAAGAAACTTCGGGGAAATCGAGTTTTCTGTACAGCCGCTACAGCGTATATCAAGCCCACCGAAAATAGATCTGTCTTTCGGTGGTCTCGGAGTAATTCTGTATGAGCCGCAGCCCATGAAACTTTAACCACGGCCTGGTGATGGCATATGATATATCGTTGCCAGAAGCACGATTATGGCTAAATTTAACCTTAAATAAAATAAAAACCTCTGAGGCTCGAGGGCTGCAATTTAGTATGTTTGAGGACTGGAGGGTGGCTGATCAACATACCAATTTGCAGCCCTCTAGCCTCAGTAGTCTTTAAGATCTGAGGTCGGACAGAAAACTGCGGACAGAATAAAGTGCGGACGGACAGACAAAGCCGGCACAATAGTTTTCTTTTACAGAAAACAAAAAACAACAAACAAATGTCCATAAATAATACGTAATCACATTTACCAACACTGAATACGAATCAAGACAATTCTACTCTTACGTAAGACCGCGTACCACAGCCAAAAAAAAAAAAAAAAAAAGAGAAAGTAACGTATTGGCACCATTTACAACGTTGTTGCACTATTTACAGTAAATAAAGTTCGTTCTTCTCTCTGCCAGTAAATGAATGGAGCGAATTAAAGAGCCGGTTAACACCGGCACACACACTGTGAGGGCAAATGATTAACTGAGGTTAGGCTATTTCTCTTGCTCTTTCTCTCGCCCTTGTTTTCATGGGAATTGTTATTTTAATTTTTTCACCCATATTCTGGGAGAAAATTGGAAATTTGTTAGAAATGGTTAACAGAATATACGAGTGGTTTTCATTAAAATCATTTAAAATTTTTTCCCATGTTTTGGGAGGAAATTGGAAATTTGTTAGAAATGGTTAACAGAAAATATGAGAGTGGTGCGCAGTGTAAATTCTGATGTAAGGGTTCAATGCAATTTTAATTGAATACAGGAATATAAGTTGAAGTTTACCCTGACTGAAAGAACGCTACACAAAAATATTTTGCATATTTTTTTAGCTTCTAGAATATTATACTTAAAAATATAGTGTCTCTGCAATTGTTTATATAACATACTTGTAATAAGATAAATTAACATCTCAGTGTCGAAGATGCAGCCTCTGGAGGGTTTAATATTATATATATATCTTTAAGTCATATCACCTATCTAATTAGCCACACACATTTTAGTGTTCTGTTAAAGAAAACTATTGTGCCGGCTTTGTCCGTCTGTCCGCACTTTTTCTGTCCGCTCTCAGATCTTAAAAACTACTGAGGCTAGAGGGCTGCAAATTGGTTTGTTGATCATCCACCCTCAAATCATCAAACATACCAAATTGCAGCCCTCTAGCCTCAGTAGTTTTTACTTTAAGGTTAAAGTTAGTTATACTCGTGCTTCTGGCAACGATATAGGACAGACCACCACCGGGCCGTGCTTAAAGTTTCATGGACTGCGGCTCATACAGCATCATACCGAGACCACCAAAAGATAGATCTAGTTTCGGTGGCCTTGATTATACGCTGTAGCGGCTGTACGGAAAAATCGATTGCGCCGAAGAAACTACGGCGCATTTTTCATTTGTTTATTTCTTATTTCTATTACCAACCATCTCTACGAAAGAACCAACAACAAGCCCAAACAACAACGACGCCAGAAAACCTGGAATCAGCGCAATCAATCAACAAAGGAGAATCAACGCCCCTATTCGAAGGCGGAAAGGAAGGCTGAATTCTCGCTAATGTCGATGTGATAACCCAATTAGGTACTCGATTAAGGCTTGTTTTCGTGAAGGCTGCGTATGGCTGGGAAGGTATTAAGTAAGGGCCTCTTGTTGTTGTGATTTATTGTAAAGAAGTTTAGTTTCAAAGAATTTCCTCTTAGGATTTATATATATATTATATATATATATATATATATATATATATATATATATATATATATATATATATATATATATATATATATATATATATATTATATATATATATAATATATATATATATATATATATATATATATATTATAATATATATATAATATAATTATAAATTTTTGTCTCTCACAATAACGACTTTTGTTGTTACGATTTATTGCAATAAAATTTAGTGTCAAAGAATTTTCTCTCAGGACTCATATATATATATATATATATATATATATATATATATATATATATATATATATATATATATATATATATATATATATATATATATATATATATAGCTGAGAGGGTAGGTGGCTGCTATCAACCGAGGCAAACAGGACCAAGGGCAGAGGAAGACGTCCGTAATAACGGCATACCTTTATTTGTGCTTACGTTTCAAGACATCTGTCTCATTATCAAAGCTGAAATAAGTAAAATATAAATATAAAATCAGACTCATACTTAAAATTACAATCAAAATATAAAAAGAAAAAAATTATACAAAAGAAAGACAAAATTAAGAAGACCGTTACCGTTTTTGTACGGAGTATAAAAGTAGAGTGACATAAACAAAGAATTCCAGGCCGGGGTAAACTCACGTCAGGTACAGAGTTGTTGAGGTAGTTTGGTTGTTCAATCTTGGTACTAGTAGTTTAATAAAAAGAGATTCAAAGATAGGAAGCGAAGAACTGGGGACTTTGGAAAGTATTTTAAAATTTCTATAATCAATTTCTGTTTTACATCTTTTGGCGTGTTCTCGAATATTTGAGAACTCTGGATTAGATAGTTTGACTCCAGTTCTATAACTGACCCCCCCTATGACAATCAATTCGAATTTATATTTTGATTGTAATTTTAAGTATGAGTCTGATTTTATATTTATATTTTACTTATTTCAGCTTTGATAATGAGACAGATGTCTTGAAACGTAAGCACAAATAAAGGTATGCCGTTATTACGGACGTCTTCCTCTCTGCCCTTGGTCCTATATATATATATATATATATATATATATATATATATATATATATATATATATATATATATATATATATATATATATATATATATATATATATATATATATATATATATATATATATATATATATTCAATTTTTGCCTCACAATAAGGACTTTGTGTTGTTATTATTTATTGTAAAAAAATTTAACGTCAAAGAATTTTCTCTCAGGATTCCTTGTATATTTATTTTCTAATTTTTTGTCTCTCACAATACGGACTTTGTGTTGTTATGATTTGTTGTAAAAAAATTTAGCTTCAAAGAATTTCTTCTTTGAATTTCTAAAGTATATATTTTCAAATTTTTTGTCTCCTACAGTGCCAAAGGAATATATTTTACATTCAAATTATTGTTAGTGTTTTATGACATTAAACAAAAGTTCATTTCATATTCTGCAAATTAACGGAAGTAATTGGAATTTTTCCCTGTCCTGAGGTGTTGAGTATAAATTTCAAATTAATGTTGTTATTTCATATTTATATATTTAATTCATATTTTCTAAATTAAATGAAAAATCTTGGAATTTTTCCCTTTCCTAAAGTGTTGAGTATTCTTAATTCCAAATTATTTTCATTATTTAATGATACAAAACAAACAATCTTTTTGTATTTTGTATTAACGAGAGCCCTTTGAATTTCTCATGCTCTGAATTGTTGAGGAAAATAGAATCATGAGCTCTCAACCCTTTTCAGATAAAAATCTAATCGGATTTTCAATTAAGACAATAATCCACAACTGCAAAAAAAAAACTTTTTAAATATTTCTGAAAAAATAAAGGATCCAAATCCTGTAATAGAATCTTATGGTAAATTATTCACCCCTTAACAGAATTTCATTATATAATTTACCAAGAACTATTTGCATAGTTATAAATGCTAATCCGGACTGAATTCATCATACAATTTAAGTAACTTTTTAAATAAGTTTTTTTTTTTGTGGAAAGCATGCTATACCACTGACTGATTTTCATTAAAATCTATTAAAAGACTTAAAAGAAGGATTATTTATTTATTTATTTATTTATTTATATATTTTCATTTATAGGGGTATGTTTTACCCTTGAATGATATTTCACTGAAACCCATCAACAAATTTCTGGACAACAAAAGCAGACTCGAATTCACATCACAGTTATGATTTCACAAGGTACCTTCTGAACAGAGAGATTGACAAGTCTTCAGAACAGAGAAAAAGACAGACAGATTGACAAGTCTTCTGAACAGAGAAACAGACAGACAGATTGACAAGTCTTCAGAACAGAGAAACAGACAGACAGACTGACAAGTCTTCTGAACAGAGAAACAGAAACAGACAGACAGAGAAATTGACAAATTTGACAAATCTTTCTGAAAAGAGAAACAGACAGACAGATTGACAAGTCTTCTGAACAGAGAAACAGACAGACAGATTGACAAGTCTTCTGAACAGAGAAACAGACAGACAGATTGACAAATTTTCTGAACAGAGAAACAGACAGACAGATTGACAAGTCTTCTGAACAGAGAAACAGACAGGCAGATTGGCATGTCTTATGAATACAGACACAATGAATTAATATCAAAGCTACAGCCTTATGAGGTATCATCAGAGCAGAGAAGAAGAGAGATAGACAGATAGACTGGCAAGTGTTCTGAACAGAGACAGACACAGTGAATCAACACCCCAGTTACAAGATATCTTTTGAACAGACAAGACACACTGAGCTGTCATCCATTTCACAAGATATCTCCCAAATACAGAGACAAAGACAAATTGAATTGACATCCTAATGTTACAAGATATCTTCTGAAAAGAGAGTCAGACAGGCAGACTTGACATCCCAGTTACATCTCTACAAGATATCTTCTGAACAGACAGACAGAACTGACATCCCAGTTACAATTTCACAAGAAATCTCCCAAGTACACAGAAACAGACAGACACAATTGACATCCCAGTTACAATCTTACAAAATATCTCACGAACAGAGACAGTGAGAGAGAGAGAGAGACAGAGAGACAGAGAGAAAGACACGAAACATAACTCACATTCAACCTCGAGGGCAAAGACAATTTCCCTAACTCAGCACAGGCTACAAAGCCATCCCACTCACCACCTTCCTCCGTATAACCAGACGCTCCTTGCTCTAAGTAATAAACGCGAGGAGTACGAGAATTACTCCCCTCTGAGTTGATCCAAAATAATGACTTTCAAATTAGGACGAGGGAACTTTATGCTCCGGGCGTGCGTTGGTTGCTTGCTTGCTTGCTTGCTTGCTTGCTTGCTTGCCTGCTTGCTTGCGGGCTCGAGTCGAAAGCATGAATTATTTAGAATTAGCCCCGCAGACCATTTGTAAGGAATTTAGCATAAAGTGCGAGGGTTTTATATACCTCTTGGGTTAGTGCTTGCATGCAAATTCCCAAAGCAAAAGCACGCACACACACACACACGCACACGCACATAAAAATTTTTATCACATCGCCATACCACTTTTCATTTAAAAAATTAAGATACAAATGTCGTTTAATATCCAATTCGCTCTACCTCGGAAATACAGTAATACTGAAAGGAAATCGTCACTGACAAGTGGTTCGTCACCTGGTGGATTAGATCCATCGACTGCAACTACCGTCGACTTCAGTGCCTTTCAGTGACGAGTTCTCTTATTGCTGGACTGTCCTGACTCTCTGGACAGTCCAGTGGTAAGAGGACTTGTCACTGAAGTCTGAGGTTGTCGCTGTCAGGGGTTCGAATCTGCCAGATGACAACCGTTTATCAATTATAATTCCCCTTCGGTTTCTGAGGCAGAGCGAATTGGATATCAAACAACATTTGTAGCTTAATGTTTTGTATATATATATATATATATATATATATATATATATATATATATATATATATATACATATATATATATATATATATATATATATATATATATATATATATATATATATATATATATATATATATAGTTAGAGAGGAAGGGAGGAATCACCACAAGTCTACCTGCTGAGTCATCAGCAGCCAATGCCTGGTTCCTCCTGGTCCTAGAGTGGGTGGAGAGAGGGAATTTGGGAGGTGGGTGTATGCGTTGATATGGTTGGTCTCCAGGACTCTTCACAGGAGAGAAAAGACATGTAAAGATATTAAAAGACATTTCTCCTCAGACCTCACCGGACAGCCGTCAGTGCCTACTCTGAAACAGTTTTAAATCTTCCGACCTGACCTTAGAAAAATCCGACAGCGTCAAAAGGTAGAAATCTCTCTTTGGCAGTCTGGAGTGAAAGAACGACTCTTAGCGCCGACGGAGATTAGCCTGATATTGCCTTGGCCCCGCGGCTGACAAAATCCGAAGCTTTGTCCATTTATTTGCTCTCTCGGAGGTAAAACTTTCTTGACAATTTTTCTTCACCGGAATTCCCAATAGGACACTCTCGGGGCTTTCTCGCCCGGCAAAGTGAAATAGCAGGTGAAAGCACAAAAGAAAGCAGGGGGGGAATGAACAATACTGAGAATCTTTTGTCCTTACTTCTGCGTCGTTTCAGCCCGAGAGGTGAAATGGGACGAGATATAGCTTTCAAAATACAGCATTTCTATACTTCTCTCGGCTACAATATGGTGACGATCTCAATGTTTGATGGTGAGAATACAGTGTCTCGTTATCTCTCTCTCTCTCCCTCTCTGCTCGAGATTACAATGTCTCTCTCTCTCTCTTTCTCTCTATTTGAGAATACAGTGTCTATCTCTCTCTCTCTCTCTCTCTCTGTTCGAGAATACAGTGTCTCATTATCTCTCTCTCTGTTCGAGAATAGTCTCTCTCTCTCTCTCTTTCTCTCTCTGTTCGAGAATACAATGTCTCATTATCTCTCTCTGTTCAAGAATACAGTGTCTCATTATCTCTCTCTGCTCCAGAATAGTCTCAATCTCTCTCTCTCTCTCTCTCTCTCTGTTCGAGAATACAGTGTCTCTCTCTCTCTCTCTCTCTCTCTCTCTCTCTCTCTCTCTCTCTCTCTCTCTCTCTCTCTCTCTCTCTGTTCGAGAATACAATTTCTCATTATCTCACTCTGTTCGAGAATATCTCTCATTATCTCTCTCTCTGTTCGAGAATAGTGTCTCATTATCTCTCTCTCTTTCTCTGTTTTTATGGCATCACACAAACAGAGTACAGTGTCTCATTATCTCTCTCTCTCTCTCTCTCTCTCTGTTCGAGAATACAGTGTCTCATTATCTCTCTCTCTGTTCGAGAATAGTGTCTCATTATCTCTCTCTCTTTCTCTGTTTTTATGGGATCACACAAAGTATAACATTTTCATGCTTCTCTCAGCTACAGTACAGTGACGATCTTAATGTCTGATGGCGAGAATATAGTGTCTCATTATCTCTCTCTGTTTTGTTGGCATCGTATAATGCATGGCACTGACGCGTGACTGACAGATGACTGACACATAATTCATCTTAATAGCGGTGGCACGTTGATGCATAAAAAAAAAATAGTTCACTTTAAATTATTTGTCGTTGCGTTTCGATGCGTGAATGCTATTGACATTTTACTCTTAATAAAGTTTTTATCATATATTTTTTTTCCATTTGTTTACATAAGCATATTACCAAGGTCTACTTTACTGTTAAAAGGATATGTAATTACTTTGAGTTTCATGTTTAGTAAACCTTTCAAAATATTTCAGTACTTTCTAAATACTTCTGTGTCCACCAAATACATGGCTGTATGAAGCTTGTATCACCTAGGACGAGTAATCACTGACATCTCTGGTAAACTGAGTTTTATATTATTTCAATTTTCACATTCACAATTGACCCCTGATCCCTCTTTCCTTCCGAGAGCAACCAGATTCGCTGAACAGCAGCACAAATGTGCAGGAAATGTGCCTCGCTGGAAAACTTCTCAGTTCCAGAGGTCCTTTATTCCCCACACCGCTAGACTGTGGAACGAACTCCCTACTGAGGATGTCGTGCAATTGGAACTTCTGAAGTTCAAGCGAGGATGTGACGCATTACTACCCTAATACGATTCTCCTTGGATTTTAATAATTTACTTACATTTTCATTTATTTATTTATTTGTTTGTTAATTTATCCGTTTTTCTAATAGCTGATCTCCTCTTTCTGTATTTATCTTTACTTTCTGTTATTTCTTTCGAATGAGTGTAAATCATATTCTTTGGAAGCTTGAATTTCAAGTCAATGGCCCCTGTGGTGGGCTTGTTCCATATGAAGAGGGTTCATAATAATAATAATAATAATAATAATAATAATAATAATAATAATAATAATAATAATAATAATAATAATAACACATTAATATTCACTTCGTGTTGGCGTCAGTCCTGCCTCCCTGTAATTACGTATAAATCGCCTAAAGCAAAAAGGACCAGGGTATTTTCAAGTACGAAGATGCTCTACTATAAAGATAACTCTCAATAACCGAAGTAGTCAAACTAAGTGTAAAATGCAGCAGGCACTCGCTGTGAATTTTAGCTCCAGAGCAAATCGAGTTGCGAAAACGCGTATTTATCTGTGTAAGTAAAGAGTAAGAATCCACTTTTTCTGTTGTTAAATGATTCCACATTCTTTAGTGAAAAATAAACAAGTTAAAAAATGCGCCGAGGTTTCTTCGGCGCAATCGAGTTTCCTTTATAGCTTATAATCCAGGCCACCGAAAATAGATCTATCTTTCGGTGGTCTCGGTATTAATGTTGTATGGGCCGCGGCCCATGAATCTCTCAGCCTGCCGTGGTGGCCTGTGTTGTTGCGTCGCCAGAAGCACGATAAAGGCTAACTTTAACCTTAAATAAAATAAAAACTACTGAGGCTAGAGGGCTGCAATTTGTTTGATGACTTGATGATTGAGGGTGGATGATCAACATAAAAAGTGAGGACAGAAAAAGCCAGAAAAAAGTGAGGACAGAAAAAGTCGGACAGAAAAAGTGAGGACAGATCGGACAGAAAAAGTGAGGACAGAAAAAGTGCGGACAGAAAAAAGTGAGGACAGAAAAAGTGCGGACAGAAAAAAGTGCGGACGGACAGACAAAGCCAGCACAATAGTTTCCTTTTACAGAAAACTAAAAACTTGTTTGGGGAAATGATAGTTTTTTTTTCCTAGTCATCATTCGCAGGCACTGGCCAGGCTGAAACAAATGAAAAACGTTCCGCCATGGAGTCGTTAAAAAGAAGCAATTGCTAAGAAAATGATACGCGTTTCTTCATGGTGTTTTTAAAGAAATAATTCCTACGGAGACTGACGCATCGAGAGGAGACGATAATTCGGATTTAGACGAATATATGTCAACGTCGTAGTTTACCAGATGATAAAGTCAGAAACGAAAGAGGAAATGTTATCAGTAATACGAGATATATTTAACAGGCGCATTTACCCCCATAAATCAGACCAAGAATACGAAAAATATTAAACAGAAGAAGAATGTTTACTCCCAAAGACGACTCGAGAGTTGTAAACATCTGGATAATCTCGTGCAGACATTTATCCGTGACTGTTTGAAATTCTTTATTTTCCCCAAGACAGATTCACGCACATACATACATACTAACACAAACACACACACATCCGTGACTGTTTGAAATACTTCATTTTTTCCCTCAAGACAGACAGACACACTTACACACACACACACACACACACACACACACACATTTTGACAGTGCCTAGTGCATTTCGTGTGAGGATTTTAAAAGCTGTACTAAAACATCTGAATAATCTCCTCGTGCAGATAGTCATCCGTGACTGTTTGAAATACTTTATCATTTGCCTCCAAGATACACACACATAAATACATACACGTACACATACACTCACAAACACTTACACACTGGCAGTTCCATCCAAGTGTACTTCGTAGCAGGATCTTAAAAGGAGTACTAAAACATCTGAATATTCTCCTCGTGCAAAATATTCGTCCTTGATTGTTTGAAACACTTCATTACTTTCTCTAACACACAGGCACACATGTATACACACTCACACGCATATACACGTACACGTACACACACACACACTTAACACACCGACAGTGCTCTTAAAACCAGTACTAAACGGTCTGAATATTCTCATCTTGTGGACAGTCACCCGTCCCTGTTTGAAATGCTTCATTATTTTCCCCAAGACAGATTCACATACATACATACACACACACACACACACACACACACGCTTACACACTGACAACGCATTTCATACGAAGACCTTAAAAGCAGCACTAAAAGGCTCGTAAAGTCAGAAGAGTAAGGAGAGTCGTGCTTTTCATGGCTGAATTTAACTAAGAATTTGCCTCGGAACTGTACGCTCTTTCGTCATTACTTGAGCCTCTCTGCTTCGTGGAAGTAAATGTTATATTCCCCCCCCCAACAACATCCTTGAGTTAATGCAAAAAATAATGGTAACAAAGTTTTGCAGCTTTGCAGTTTTGTTCTCCTTGTCGTACAGTTTTTTTTTTTTATGTGCGCTTGTAGTTTGTCCTTGTTACGTGTAAGGGAACAAACACAAGACACATGCGCATACATATTTCTATCTATTTATCTATCTATCTATCGTTATTCTATTGTATATATGTTGTTTGTTGTTCTGCTACTGATATTTAAATATATATATACACATATATATACATATATACTATATATATATATATATATATATATATATATATATATATATATATATATATATATATGTATATAATATATACATATATATATATATATATATATATATATATATATATATACATATATATAGCATACATACACAAATATATGTCATCTTTAGAATTATATATATAACATATATATATATGTAACATAAAATAATATATACATTTCTTTTACCGGTTCTGGATCATTATAAAATATAAAAATAAAAGCAAATCATATATAATATAATGACTTTTTAAAGATGCATGACACTTCAACCACCTATATACTCATTTTCAAAATTGCGTTATATAACCAGTGGAATTTATTAAATTTTTTCACTGGTTCTGGATCATTAAAAATGAAAAATAAAAAATCCAAAGCAAATCGTTATAATATAATGACCTTTTTTTACACTGAAATCATAAATTTTATATAAAGGAAAACATGATTGTCGTTATTTCGGCGTCACAACAAATAGTGGTTGTGGGAATGGCATAGCCATTATAAGATGTAAGTAACTCTGTTACTTTCCCCGTAGGGTGAAATGAAGAATCACAATCGAAAACATGATGACAGTGATTTCGTTAAAATGGTATTTTCCTAGCATAATACGCTGTATAAATTAATATAGAAGATCTCAGTGATATTTCCTAGCATAATAGATAGTGTAGATTAATATGGAAACACCCTTTCTGAATAAATATCATTACTACAGATTTGATAGCAACAAACATCCCTAGATCAGCTACCTAAAACAACAAAAATCAAACTCAAATCACTTAAACGTAAAAAAACCACCCACATCACTCATCTCAGGGCAAATCACTCTCTCATTCTCGAAGGCCAATTCTGCCCTAAAATGGAAAACTGCAGTATCTGCAAAATTTTCGAAATTGAGATATGTCACCTATTGGGCTCGTGAAACACTAATACACAAGTTACTGCAGTTTCAGAATGAATCTTCAATACTTTATTTTCCCATTTACAGTAGCAAAATATTTAGGGAAAACTGGTGTCCCATTTTTCTCAGTATTTTGCAAACTCAGTCTTCCAATTTGAATTGTTCCTCTATAAGACAATGGGCCACCTAAACGGACTGCAGTGTCAGTATCTACAATTTTTCTCAGTTTTCTATTTTTGCACATACTGCAGTCTTCCAATTTAGGGCAGAAAATTGTTCCTCTATCCCACGACAGATGTCACTGTAAACAGATCTACCAAAGACGCATAATCACTAACTTTTCGCGTCGCAATTCCACCCGCCAGTGAAGGTACTTTACCGACCGCATCGCCCTCCGCGAAACGACACTGAGACAGGGATTGGCTGCCTCCTCCTAGAAGACAACAACAACAAAAACTTCTCAGGGACCGGAGTCGTTAATTGGGCAACTTGACCAAACTGTCGTTGTAACTCAGAGAAGGAGGTGAACAGTAATTGTTATCGTCGGGGTTTATTAATGATTAAGACGCCATAGATAGGGTTGGAAATCTTTGGGATTGTGCAGGTAATCGATACAGGTGTTTATGGATCACAGGACGAGTAGGGGCTCTCGAGTTAATGGGCAAAGTTGAGGCCATTTGGGGGCAGAGTTTAAGACACATGATGATGGTGGCGGGGAGTGATTTGTCACCGGAGGTAGTACTTTCGTGTTATTGAATTGAATATAGAATTTAGGCCAGAGGCCAAGCACTGGGACCTATGAGGTCATTCGGCCCTGGAACGGAAATTGACAGTAAAAGGTTTGAAAGGTGTAACAAGAGGAAAACCTCAAAGCAGTTGCACTATGAATCAATAGTAAGACGAGCGTGGAAAGTACGATGGAAGAAAGAGAATATGAAAGGAGGTAAAGTAAAGGGAACGAAAGGGGTTGCGACTATGGTCCTAAGACACGCTGCAAAGAACCTTAAGTAATGCTTTAGTGTTACTGGAAGAAACACAAATTAGATGATAATATCTTCAAGGTTGTGATTTCAAATATGAAACAGGTAGGGTATTTACAGAAGGCTGTAATTATTGTTTTAGAGTACTGAATTACCGGTATATATTTATATCTTTATAGAATTTTTCTTGTGTGTGTGGGGAGTTGATCTTGTATAGTTTTATAAAACCAGTTGCTATCTATTTAATATATCTATTTTTCAGTCTTTTGTATATATATATGTGGGGGGACAATGATCTTGTACATTTTACACACAACACACACACACATATATATATATACTACATCTATCTATCTATCTATCTATATATCTATCTATAATATATATATCTATCTGTCTATCTATATATATATATATATATATATATATATATATATATATATATATATATATATATATATATATATATATATATATATATATATATATATATATATATATATATATATACACACACACAAATAAAACAGACCTTCCTTTTCTTAGCTCGAGAAAATATACTGTCAGTTATCTTCACAAAAAAAATCTATCTGTATATATATATATATATATATATATATACATACACATATACACAAATAAAACATAAGTATCACCCAGTTATTTACCATATGACAAATATATACGATTATTTATATACATATACACAAAAACCCAGTTATTTACCACACGATTACCTAAAGTAAGCTGAGAGAGAGAGAGAGAGAGAGAGAGAGAGAGAGAGAGAGAGAGAGAGAGAGAGAGAGAGAGAGAGAGAGAGAGAAAACACAGTTTTTCCCGAGAAGTTAGCTAAGGTAAACAAAATAAAATAGTTTCACTGTTTATGACGATACGACTTCCAGGGATTGTTTAATAAGTCATTCAAATCTTATTTGCTGTTTACACAATTTGTTTTTTGCGTGTTTGTTAGCAAAATACGAGAACAATAAAACAGTACAAATTCCAGGAAGTTTATGCTACCTGCTCATAGTTATTTGCTCTTGAAATAACTGTGCTGACGAGGATGTGTGTGGTTTTTGCCTGAACTATTATTTTTCCGAGTACCGGAATGAATTAATTGTAGAGTTATATATTCCAAATTTTTAGCAACAAGTTTATGATATATATAACTACACAAACACACATATATATATATATATATATATATATATATATATATATATATATATATATATATATATATATATATATATATATATATATATATTATATATATAATATTATATATTTATATATATATATATATTATATATATATATATATATAATATATATATACTATATATATATATATATATATATATATAAATATCAATATATCTATCCATCTATCTATACATATATATATAATGGGTGTGTATTAATTGTAAAATAGAAATTCCAAATTCCCAAAATTGATTAAACCAGGAACAAGACCATCACACCAAACGACCATGAGAGAGAGAGAGAGAGAGAGAGAGAGAGAGAGAGATAGGAGGCGTCAGCAAACAGCATTCGACAATTCGGACGATTTGTCAAACCGGACGTCTCAATTAGGCGAAATCTATGCTGAGAAAAACCCGCATCGTTTATCACGTCGCCGAATCAACTTCCAATCTTCCCCTCCCCCACAAAAAGAGAGAGAGAGAGAGAGAGAGAGAGAGAGAGAGAGAGAGAGAGAGAGAGAGAGAGAGAGAGATGATAAATCGTCCCGTCGAGTGCGAGGTACAAAAACTCGGCGGGATCTCTTTATTGTTTTGACAGTTGTTTACGTTGCGAAAGAACGATAATTCCGAGTGGGTTGGTACGAAGGTTTGTTTTGGAGGTGTCATCGTGGTTTTCGCGACGACGGGGATTTGTCCGAGACCTCAATAAATCTCTGAGAATAATGGTAATCACAATGAAAGGTTGGGTTATTGATTGTCGAATTGAGTTTAACTATAATGGTAATTTGCTATAAGGTTTTTCTTTATTTTGTAATTTATTTTTATATATATTATTATTATATATATATATATATATATATATATATATATATATATATATATATATATATATATATATATATATATATAGCTATATTTGTAATGATTATTATTATTGTTTAATATATAAAAACATATATATACACAATACACACATACATACACGCATATATATGTGTGTATATAGATACACATATACATATATACATACTCAAACACATACATAAATATATATGATTTTTATCACATCACCGTGATTCATATACAATCAGTAAGCTACAAACGTCCTTTAATATCCAATTCGCTCTACCTCGGAAATAATATATTTTCATATAATATGTTACCGAAGGGGAATTTTTAGTTGATAATAAGTTCGTCGTCCCGTGGGCTCGAACCAGCGAAGGACAAGAACTCAGGACTACAGTGGACGCATTTAACCCACGCTGGCCCATGGGGCGACGAACTTATTATCAACTAAAAAATTCCCCTTCGGTAACATATATGAAAATGTATTATTTCCGAGGTAGAGCGAATTGGATATTAAAGGACGTTTGTAGCTTACTGATAATAAATATATATATACATATATAATTTTTGTAATTATTACTGATGTGTATATTATAGCTATATTTGTATATACATATATATACACACTATATATATACATACACACACGGATATATGTGTATATATAGAAACAAACATATACATACTGTACATACATATTCATACATATATATGCATATGCATATATATATATATATATATATATATATATATATATATATATATATATATATACATATACACACATCACTAAAAATATAAAACATATGCATTGCAAACCGCATCAGAATTTAAACCCGTAGGTGTCGGTTATTCAATTACAGGATTCCATTACAGTTACGCATTTGCAATATTAGTGTACCACTCGAAAAAGACTACCCAGAGCGTTTACGACTGAATAAATTTCAAACTATTTTCCTCTCCGCATTTATTTAGGCAGATTACATCTATATTGTTCCTGTATTGTCATTTATAAAAAATGTTAAGATTACTTATTGATTTCTCTGATTTTTATAAAGATTTTCTTCAATTTTTGTATATTTTTAATAATCTTTTTATTTTCAGTAAAAATGATAATTTCTAGACGGTTGCATCATACAGAAATATATCAATCGTAAACAAAAAATAAATGTTATTTATCCATCTATCGAATATTTATAGAAATTTTCTTCATACATTTATCTTCATTTTGTTACTCTTTAGTTAATATTAAACATTTTTATTCATTTCTTGAATATTAATAAAGATTTTCTCTATCTTTTATTGTTATTTTGTTATCTAACAAATCTTTATCTTTACTATCTTATAATCTTTATATGCCACGTACAAACAAGAATTTCTCAACGACTGTTTTGTATATACATAATTTATATTTGTTGACATAAAGAGAGAGAGAGAGAGAGAGAGAGAGAGAGAGAGAGAGGCACGGAAAATTGAGATATCAAAAATTACCCAATTATATAGATTAATAGGTTGATCTGTATGAGTGTGTGTGTGTGTGTTTGTGAGAGAGAGAGAGAGAGAGAGAGAGAGAGAGAGAGAGAGAGAGAGAGAGAGAGAGAGAGAGAGAGAGAGACTAAATTCTGAGTGATATCCAAAACATTATTGAAATTTCTCAGTAGTGAGAGAGAGAGAGAGAGAGAGAGAGAGTGAGAGAGAGAGAGTGAGAGAGAGAGAGTAAATGTGCGTTTTATCATTATGAAGCGGAAAGCACGACTTTCTTTGCAAGTGAGGTCAATATGAAGTCAATCAACTCTAGATGAGTAATGGTCGAGAACTTTTAAAGACGCCATTTAAATCTCTCTCTCTCTCTCTCTCTCTCTCTCTCTCTCTCTCTCTCTCTCTCTCTCTCTCTCTCTCTCTCTCTTACTTCTGAGAAATTTCAATAATATTTTGGATGACACTCAGAATTTAGTATCTCTCTCTCTCTCTCTCTCTCTCTCTCTCTCTCTCTCTCTCTCTCTCTCTCTCTCTCTCTCGTTACTCATATTATAAAACTAGTTATGGCAATCATATAATTTATGTAAATGGCAATATTAATGGTAATACACAAGATTAAATTGCATTTTTACATAAATTTATTTGGGAACATATCACAATTTTAACGCCAAGTCCCATTTTAAATCGATATTTATGATAGCGATTACTTTGAGTTTTCTGTAAAAGAAAACTATTGTGCCGGCTTTGTCTGTCTGTATGCACTTTTTTCTGTCCGCACTTTTTCCTTTTTCCGTCCGCCCTCAGATCTTAAAAACTACTGAGGCTAAAGGGCTGCAAATTGGTATGGTGATCATCCACCCTCCAATCATCAAACATACCAAATTGCAGCCCTCTAACCTCAGTAGTTTTTATTTTATTTGAGGTTAAAGTTATCAATAATCGTGCTTCTGGAAACGTAACAATACAGGCCACCACGGCGGGCTGAGAGTTTCATGGGCCGCGGCTCATGCAGCATTATACCAAGACCACCGAAAGATAGATCTATTTTCGGTAGCGGCTGTACAGAAAACTCGATTGCGCCGAAGAAACTTCGGCGCATTTTTTACTTGTTTAAAATCACGTGTTCCGTGCTGGTGAAAATATTTCATACATAATACTGTTGGACCAGATTTTTTGAATGGCTACGTATCTCTCGGTATGTAGTCGTGTTTACTGACACCTACACGTAACAGATATAATATTTTTATGCTTATATGAATGGGAATAAACGTGTTTCTTTATGTGTATGCCAATTAGCTCATGATTGTCCATATCTTCCTTCATAAATTTGAGTCTATAAACCATTTTTTTTTGCAAGAATTCTGTTATGGAACTACTTAATGTAATATGAACCTAATAACTTTAGTTTTTTATCACAGATAAAGACATATCTTTGTGTACTTTCTCCCAAACAAGAAACAATTTAGTCTCCAAACTAAAACCACAATTGAATTATACATAACATAATCACCCATAACTTCAGTATTAAGAACAATTTCTCTTCATTCCCACGACCTCAAATGTAAACAAAGAACATCATCAACTGATATATAAAGTTAAACGGTCGACGCTTGGGAGTTAATTGTGACAAGCTGCACAAAACTTCCGCCATCTTTCCACTCCCACCGCCAAGGACGTGATTCGGAATTCCCCACGGTCCATCGCAATAACTCTCGCGGCGGGAGCCGTATAACTCAGCCAGATAACGTATGGGGGGCTCACGGTTTCTGAGTGAGAACCGTCCCAGGTTTCTCATCTGGATCTAATGACGGTAAGTAAAAGATATGGCTCTTTAAACTTGAGAGTTAAAATGTCGGCCATTTTTACTGCGGAATGAGTTTCGCCAGCTCTCTGATAGAGATATCTTTTGTTCTTTTAAATGTTATTCTTGCACTGACATACCTCTTTATTTCTGAATGGTGGGAGCATTTATATTAAAACAATTGGTATTAATAGTCATGAATTGTTATGATTATGAATGATTATAGACGTTTGTTATATAGATTTAATAATATAATAAATAGCAGTGTTCATGTTCTATATGAATATATAAATAAAAAAAGAAATAAATAAATATATAAACAAATATGTATATATATGTACATATAGTATGAATGTATATATATATATATATATATATATATATATATATATATATATATATATATATATGTATATATGTATGTATATATATATATATATATATATATATATATATATATATATATATATATATATATATAGAGAGAGAGAGAGAGAGAGAGAGAGAGAGAGAGAGAGAGAGAGACCAAACTTTCACATAGACTGACAGAAAAAAGAAATATTCAGAAATAAAACCGACGCTTTTATCTAATAAAACACAGCAAAAAAAAAAAAAATAAAATAAAATAACAATGAAACTGGTTATTCCTAAAGTTAAACAATAAACTATGTTGTAAGATACAGACTAAACCTGCACCTAACACTAATCCTTTCCTTCCTACCTACACACCTGTATTCCTGATTGTACAACCTGCTATAGACAGCAGGGTACAAGCGTTCCACGCAGGTTTACAAGAATCTTACAAGCAAAGAGGTGAAGTTTCTGACCAAAACAAGACCAGGTTGTGAGGAATGAGAGTATACTATCTGTGGGTATATTTCAGTATTATTGAGCTGTGTTAAATTAAGATGACTGTATTTGAAGTATGTGAGATATGCTTTTGTGTTTATATATATATATATATATATATATATATATATATATATATATATATATATATATATAAAGAAATATTATCCGAAAATGTTCTATTTAAAGTAGGGATACTCGTTCTATCTGCTTCTGAGTAAAATTCTAGAGAAAATAGTATGACTTTTCTAGGTTAGACTGAACGCTGACAGTCTAGACTTTCGTCCATATCTTCGATGCAAACGGAGGTGGAATTGTTGACAATTCCTCATGAATATCACCCCATAAAAAAAGCTTCTACCTTCCCCAACACCCAAAAAATATTTAAAGGAAAAATGGGGTGTTTAACCCCCCTCCCCCAAAAGCCTCCACCTACACTACGCCCCCACAGGTAAAAAAAGAATGTACTCCACCTTCGCCACCCGCCAAAAAAATAAGAAATGGGGAAATTTTCACCCCTCCCCCTAAACCTCCACCTACCCTCCCCTGCTTCCCCCAGATAAATAAAATGAGAAAAAAGGGGGCGTGGCTTTTCTCCCTCAGTTTCTTCCAGAAACTGCCGTCGGGAATTGAATCCTGAAATGAAGAAGTTTTTTTTGTTGTTGTTTGTTATTGAATGAATTTCAGAAAAAAAAATTCAAGTTTTCAAGATTCAGTTTTCATCTTGAAATTGATTTAGTTGATTTGAATGATTTACAGTATGATATATACATATACATATATATATACATATATATATATATATATATATATATATATATATATATATATATATATATATAAATGTCTTTCCTTAATACTAGATTCAGCCCATTTTTCATCTTGAAACTGATTTAGAATTGAGGTTGTATATATACAAAAACATGAATGGGCCTCCGATGTTAAGGAGGTGCGTTTCTTCTTGACCATAGTGGTTTTTGGCCTCATAGCTCCCGTTTGGCGATATCATATATATATATATATATATATATATATATATATATGAACATCACTATATTGTACACATATACATATATAGGAGCTTTATTTATATATATATATATATATATATATACAATTTATCAATTATATATATATATATATGTCGAAAGCTCCCCTCGTTTTTATCCCCTTTCTTGTATATATGTCTTAAAATATACAATTTATCAATTATATACTTTTTTAATCATTATATATATATATACATGTATATATATATATATATATACATATCTATATTATATATATTTATATATACATATATTTATATAAATATATTAAAATATATATATATATTCAGTATATATATATATATATATATATATATATATATATATATATATATATATATATATATATAAATATATATATAAAATTCAAGTATGGTTATCACAGGATTTTAAATTTTAACTCAACTGTGAAAAAATGCGGGTGAAAATATCTCACGTGTTTACCCTGTCGTGAAGTACACATTACTAATGGAGGCCAATTAAAAAACAGGGTTATTTAGCAGCTAATTAGAGGTCATTAAGACTCGATTCACCGTGGTGCCAGCTGTGCAATTAAAGGCCAGGATTCATTACCCATGCAACTGCTGTACGTCAGCGGTTCTAAACTGGTGGTCCACGGTGACATTTTGGGTAGTTAAGTATACCTTAGTTTAACCAGACCACTGAGCTGATTAACAGCTCTCCTAGGGCTGGCCCGAAGGATTAGATTTATTTTTACGTGGCTAAGAACCAATTGGTTACCTAGCAACGGGAACTGCTGCTTACTGAGGAATCCGAGCCACATTATAACGAAAAATGAATTTCTGTCACCAGATATAAATTTCTCTAATTCTTCATTGGCCGGTCAGAGAATCGAACGTGGGCCCAGCAGAGTGCTGGCCGAGAACGGTACCAATCCGTCTAATGAGGAACTATTTTGGGTGGTTCATAGGATGTTCACTATACTTGGTGATAAACTGGAGGTTGCGGTACTTTTAGATTTATTGAAAATGAAGTAAGAACAATTTATCAATTTTATCTAGATACATATTTGGCTATTTTATTGTAATGTTCTTATTACAAAAATATATTGACAAACTTCAGGTTGTAATTCTTGTGCAAGATATATATTCTTATTAAAAAAATATATTGGCAAACTTCAGGTTGCAATTCTTGTGCAAGAAATATATTCTTATTAAAAAATATACTGACAAACTTCAGGTTGTAATTCTTTTTTAAGAAATATATCCTTATTAAAAAAAATATATTGACAAACTTCAGGTTGTAAATCTTGTGTAAGAAATATATTCATATTAAAAAATATATTGACAAACTTCAGGTTGTAATTCTGGTGTGAAAGAAATATATTCCTATAAAAATATATTGACAAACTTCAGGTTATAATTCTTGTGTAAGAAATACATTCTTATTAAAAAATATTGACAAACTTCAGGTTGTAATTCTTGTGTAGGAAATATATTCTAATTAAAAATATATTGACGAACTTCAGGTTGTAATTCTTGTGTAAAAAATATATACTTATTAAAAAATATATTGACAAACTTCAGATTGTAATTCTTGTGCAAGAAATATATTTCAGTCTACAATATTTATTGCCTGTGCTGTATTCATCATTATTATTATCATAATTATTCAGAAGATGAAGAACCCTATTCATATGGAACAAGCCCCCCGAAGGAGCCACTGACTTGAAGTTCAAGCTTCCAAAGAATATTAAGGTGTTCATTAGACAGAAGAGGGAACAGGTAAAAAAGAAAAATATTAATAAATTAATAAACAGATAAAAATGTAATACAATGAAAGAAGAATAGCATTAGGGTAGTTACTCAAACAAGAAAGGGTCCATGATATATTTTTAGTTTACTGAAAAGAAAACTGTTGTGCCGGCTTTGTCTGTCCGTCCGCACTTTTTTCTGTCCGCCCTCAGATCTTAAAAACTACTGAGGCTAGAGGGCTGCAAATTGGTGTGGTGATCATCCACCCTCCAATCATCAAACATACCAAATTGCAGCCCTCTAGCCTCATTAGTTTTTATTTTATTTAAGGTTAAAGTTAGCCATAATCGTGCTTCTGGCAACGATATAGGAAAGGCCACCACCGGCCCGTGTTTAAAGTTTCATGGGTCACGGCTCATACACCATTATACCGACACCACCGAAAGATGGTCTGTTTTCAGTAGCCTTGATTACACGACGTACAGAAAACA
>NC_089777.1:19064036-19071536 GCF_040412425.1 Macrobrachium rosenbergii | reverse complement strand
TCTATCTATCTATCTATCTATCTATCTATCTATCTATCTAAAACCAACGAAATCATATTACGCTTCAATGAGAAGCCTTTCATCGAGGCTTCAGCGTTATCCAAAGAGCAAATAACTACAGATAAGCAACAGAATTTCATCCTAATTTTGTGTTTGCTTATGAACAAAATAAGTTCATCTGCGCAGGCGCAATCGATAAGGGAACGAGATATTGAATCGTTCCGGGAATTAATCTCATTACAAGTTAATTGAATTATTTTCTTGTGTTGACTCATTTCATGAAGTTCTGTTGAGAATTAATAGTGTGTGTTCTCTCTCTCTCTCTCTCTCTCTCTCTCTCTCTCTCTCTCTCTCTCTCTCTCTCTCTGTGGTTCCAACGGGTGCATTCAACCTGGTTAAAATATTTTGGAAAGGAATAAAGTATTTTTTCCGCTAGTAAGAAATCGGGCGTTTTCTTTTACTGTTTTGAAAGATAAATGCCATTAAAGAAATTGATAATTTACAAATAACATAGTAGTTTACTGTGGTAATTTTCGTACATGTACATACAGTATGCATATATTTAGATAGATAGTAACACAAAGATACACTGAAACATATATCTACACTTATATCTATATCTATATCTATCTATCTATATACATATATATATATATATATATAATATATTATTTTTCTATACATATTACACAGTATACATATATAACAATATATACATATTATATCATATATACATAAATAATACATAAATATACGTGCATACATACATCCTTTAGGTTCCCGTCCCCTAAAAAAAAAGAAACAAAAATAATCATTCATATCTCCCAGGGGAAATTCTTAGTAAAATAAAAAATAAATAAATAAATAAATAAAAATTCGGCGATGACGGACGTGTCCTTCCATACCCTTAAGGGTTTATGGGCTTTTTAGTGCTACACCGAAGATCCTCATGCGAAATGAACTTCCAGTTTGTGAGAGAGAGAGAGAGAGAGAGAGAGAGAGTTGTGTGTGTGTGAGAGAGTGAGAGAGAGTTGTGTGTGTATGTGTGTGAGAGAGAGTGAGAGAGAGTTGTGTGTGTGTGTGTGTGTGTGTGTGTGTGTGTGTGTGTGTGTGAGAGAGAGAGAGAGAGAGAGAGAGAGAGAGAGAGAGAGAGAGTTGTGTGTGTGTGTGTGTGTGTGTGTGTGTGAGAGAGAGAGAGAGAGAGAGAGAGAGAGAGAGAGAGAGAGAGAGAGAGAGAGAGAGAGAGAGAGAGAGAGAGTTGTGTGTGTGTGTGTGTGTCTGAGAGAGAGAGAGAAAGAGAGAGAGAGTTGTGTGTGTGTGTGTGTGTGTGTGTGTGAGAGAGAGAGAGAGAGAGAGAGAGAGAGAGAGAGAGAGAGAGAGAGAGAGAGAGAGAGAGATAATAATAATAATATTAAAGCATCTTAGGCAGCCTTGGATGGGGATGCCTACAGCATATCGTAAAGAAATATTGCAACGCTTATTTCTGGTGCTTTAGTATCGTGAGTCACTTGTTTCGACCTTGTGGGGAGTTAAGCGTTGTTTTGTTTTTAATATTTTTTTCGTTTGTTTATTTTTTAGTCTTTGCTTCATATTTTGCTTAAGTTGCATGTCATAAATTTCATACGAGAAATTATCTTTATAATCGTATATTGAACTAAGTATATGTATTCCATATCTCTTTTAATTTTGTGACGAGACGTTCTCGTCACTATAAATAATTCCCCGTAGGGGGTTAGTGCCGTCAGGCCACCTCATGCGGTGCACTGTAGGCATTACTTAAGGTTCTTTGCAGCGTGCCTTCCTTAGGCCCCTAGCTGCAACCCCCTTTCGTTCCTTTTACTGTACCTCCTTTCATATTCTTTCCATCTTACTTTCCACCCTCTTCTTACAATCATTTCATAGTGCAACTGCTTTGAGGTTTTCCTCCTGTTACACCTTACAAACCTCTTACTCTCAATTTTCCTTTCAGCTTTGAATGAACTCATAGGTTCTAGTGCTTGGCCTATGGCCTAAATTCTATATTCAATTTAATTCAACCAAAGATAATTTCTATTTCTGCAAGAAGAAGAAGAAGAAGAAGAAAGAAGAAGAAGAAGAAGAAGAAGAAGAAGAAGAAGAAGAAGAAGAAGAAGAAGAAGAAGAAGAAGTTAAACTTTCGTTATAATATAGCAATAATGCATCGTATGATTTTCTTCAAAACAATTATCATACATCATCTAAAACTGGGTAAGTGGAAATGTTTTATTTATGCACTAAGTTGCACACTTTTGTTGTTCATTTGATTATCCTTCTGTTGGGCAAATATTAAGCTTGATAGAAATCAAACGATATGTTTTTATTACATCTAATTTTTTCGAAATCTGTAAAACCACTGTAAGCATTACATATGCATAAATAATTCTTTTTTTTTTTATCTCATTTCCCATTCTTTTGGGCAATTGTGTCATTGTATTCTAAATTCGAAATTTTGTATTTTCCTGGACGAACATCACATAGGGAAAACCCTCTAAAAATATCCTCATACAAATTTTGTGTAACATACAATAAACATCAAGGTATACAGAATACACTAGATTTATTGTTCAACCTCATTATCCATGCATATATATATATATATATATATATATATATATATATATATATATATATATATATATATATATATATATATATATATATATATATTTGTATAAGTACAAATGTAAGCATACTGCATGTATTACCCATAGAAATAATGACATTAGTACTTCATACCGAACACAACATTACCCTGAAATAAATACTATGCTTTCCTGAGTATCATATCTATTTTCATTTACAATCTTATCCATTTTTCTCTTTATTTAGACCAAAATCGAAGTTCTCTATCGGGAGGTTTACTCGAGAAAAATATATTAGGAAACTTTTGCCCCCAGGAGCAAAGAATTGGGCCCAGGACAGTATTTCGGTCAGCGCCCAGGGCAAGGCAATATCAGGCTAATTTCAGACGCCCATAAGAGTCATTCCTCCCCTTCCGTCTGCGGAACTTCCAGCCATGTTGACATCTGAGTCCCAAAAGTCAACACAGAGATTTGCCCTACTGGGGAATTAACAACATCCAATGTTACGTAGGGTCTTTTGTAGGAAGGATAATTTCTTTTTAAGAGCGGATCCCTTTTCTTTATGTGGGTTTAATTTCACTCAGTATGTACGGATATTGGATTGCAATTACATGCGTAAAATACAGGCTCAGATATGACTGAAGAAATGTTAAGATTTGAAATTTAATTTATTCTTCCTAGTTGAAATTTATGATTTTATTTTAAGCGTAATAAAATCACCATGACTCTTGCTATGAGGACTGACTTTCAAATTTTTAACATTTAATTTTATCGATATCTACTATGTTATAAATTATGATTATACATAAACCCAGTCTCACGAAGGTGGGCTACAGGTTCTCTTAAAGGACTGCTTTCTGTTCAATAAAAGCTGCCTAAACTAACCCTACTTTAAGTTTGAATTCCCAGTTTCTGCTTAATATTATGTCCGGAACTTGAACCCAACGTCTGTCAGTTTGTTTACTAGACGCTACGATAGTCTGTTAGTTTGTTTACTAGACGCTACGATAGTCTGTTAGTTTGTTTACTAGACGCTACGATAGTCTGTTAGTTTGTTTACTAGACGCTACGATAGTCTGTTAGTTTGTTTACTAGACGCTACGATAAACAAGTTGTCATGGTAATATATCAAAACCAAATGTATTGAGGTATAAAACGAAAATTATTACTTGAGTTGTCCATGACAATTTATAAAAAGGTTAGCTAGCGCAGAATATATAGAAATAATAATTAAAAACTCCTTTACAATTCCTTTAAGACGTGCAACTACCGAGTCACAAATTTGATTGCATTTAACCATTACAGTGTTAATTTATATTTGGAACCAAATATATTGAAAACAGATTAATACCTGAATTTTCCAGGTAGTTTATAAAAAAGATTAGCCAGTGCACAACATATAAAAATAATAAAAACTACTTTATAATTCCTTTCAGACGTGCAACTACAGAGTCACAAACAAGCTTGCATTTAATCATCCCAGTATCAATTCATTTTTGGAACCAAATGTATTAATGTCTAAAACGAAAACCATTATCTGAATTTCCCAAGCCAATTTATAAAAAGATTAACCAGCGCAGAATATATAAAAATAATAATCGCAAAGTTTACAATTCCCTTAAACCAGGCAACTACAGAATCACTGACATCCAAAAAGAACCAAACGCCATCTCCGTCACGGCATCGCAGAAAGTAAGTAATTCGACAGTCGAAATCGCCCGGCCTCTAAATCAAGTTTCAAGAGCCGTAACTTCTACTTAGCGCCACTGATCCACATGAGAAACCGGGAGGCGGGTCTCACTTAGAAACCCTGAGCCTCCTATACGTTATCTCGCTGAGTTACGGCGCCTGCCGAAAGAGTTACGATGGAGTGCCGGATTCCGAATCGCGCTCGCCAGAGGTTGGGAGTGGAAAGATGGCGTCGAGTTGAGCGCAGCTTGTCGGCCTTGCATGGGGGATAAACGCGGTCGCGATGGACGGGTGGGTATGTCAGGGCCCGAGGCGAATGGAAATAGTTTGTTTATATCGTAAAGTATAAGTTTTTAAAATTAATTTGGTTGGTTAACAGGCGGTTTATTAGCCATATGGATTTACAAACAATGTCAGAAGGTCATTATCCTTCTTTATAAATCACAATTTCTCTATTATTTATTATAAGCGTGTTCTCGAAAAACCATGTTTTGTGTTGAAAAACCTCGAATATAGTACTTCCACCTAACACTGATAACATCAAAGAAAGCAAAAAATTAATGTAATTTGGGTGTAATTTACAGCAATACAGTACAGGGTAATTATCTTGCAGAAATGGGCAAAAAATGTAGCCTTTTTCGGTTTTGTTATTTTGCTGAAAATATGTACTGCAATTGAAAGCTTACCACCTGAGGTTTTAATCTCCATGTGATGCGCAAACAATGTTTTATCATCATGGCCCTCTCTCTCTCTCTCTCTCTCTCTCTCTCTCTCTCTCTCTCTCTCTCTCTCTTACTATTTAAATTGGATACCTGCTGAACATACGCATCTAATTCCTCTAATCGGAAATCTGTGATTTCTCTCTCTCTCTCTCTCTCTCTCTCTCTCTCTCTCTCTCTCTCTCTCTCTCTCTCTCTCTCTCTCTCTCTATATATATATATATATATATATATATATATACATAATATATACATATATATATATACATATAATGTGTATATATTCATACAATTTATATATCAATTTATATATATATATATATATATATATATATATATATATATATATAATCATACATCTATACACATTTTATATGTATATAAATAAATAAAATATATATATATATATATATATATATATATATATATATATATATATATATATATATATATATATATATATATATATAGAGAGAGAGATATATAGAGAGAGAGAGAGAGAGAGAGAGAGAGAGAGAGAGAGAGAGAGAGAGAGAGAGAGAGAGTCGAAAGCAAACGCAAACAAACGCGCTTTCAAATAAGACCACTCGTCATCCACCGTATCTTCTGGGACACTGAAAGTTCTATATCACGGTTTGACAAACGACGGAGACTTTCGTTAGTTGCTGTTAGCCTTGATGTTTTAGTGATGGAGACCATCAACCCCTCCTCCTCATAAATTGTCTCACTAATTATTTAATATTGTTAGACTGAGCAACCTGTTTCATATAAATAACGCCGAGTAGTAATGATAATTGAATGTATTTCGCATCGCTTGTATTTTCTGTTATGTCTGATAAATTTACAAATTATGTAACTATATATATATATATATAAATATAAATATACATACATATATAATATATATATATATGTATATATATACTGTATACATATATATATATATATATATATATATATATATATATATATATATATATATAAATATATTTATATGTGTATATATTTGTATATACATATATACTATAACGTGTATAAATATATGTACATATATATATATATATATATATATATATATATATATATATATATCCACATATAGACATATTTTTCTTATAATAAAGACTTAGAAGTTTAATGGCAAGGGATATTTATCAAGAACAGCCGACCGGTCAGAGACTTGGACACTTTGCTATCCGTGAGACACCCCGGGATTACGTAGAGTAATCAACGGATAGGTTTGCTGAAAGCAAATGGGTGTTGAGAGATACAGAGATAAACAAAGCCACCCAACACCTTCAAAAACATAACAGACATCTTGTCGTTTAACTGTCAACCACTCGCCCAGCAGATCCTCGCTGCTGGGAGAACAGCTGGGAGTTTTCAAAATGGACAATTCCTACCAGGGTCTCCTCAATCCTACAAATTTTCTGTTCCTAAACAGACAAATCAAAGTCCTTCAAAAGAAATCAGTTTTCTGCATCTGCAATTAATCACGTTAAAGAAGAAGACGACTTATTAAATCATTCAGGGGAATAAGTTATATATATAAGCTGAGTAGACATTACAATAAAATTAATTTTTATGAATGTTGACGTACTTTTCCTTGGACAGAAGAGAGAGAGAGCTTTCTGATGAACTCTCTTTCTCTTTCTCTTGTCGTTTCTCTCTCTCTATCTCTCAAGATTCTAGAATTCTCTCCCGAATCCCCAAATTTTCCGTTCTAAACAGTGAGTGTCTCCAGTTTTCTGCAGCTGCAATCTAATCGGAGGTTTTAAATCATTCTAAGTTCTCTCTCTGAGAGAATCTTTCTGAATGTTCTTTCTCCTCAGAAAGGGCTCTCTCTCTCTCTCTCTCTTTCATCTCTCTCTCTCTCTCTCTCTCTCTCTCTCTCTCTGTTCTCTGAGTGTCTCTGTCCTTCCCATCTGTCTCTCTTTCTCTCTATCTCCTCTCTCTCCCACTTCTCTCTCTCTCTCTCTCTCTCTCTCTCTCTCTCTCTCTCTCTCTCTGTTTGTGTGTCTCTCTGTTCTGTTTGTCTCTCTCTCTCTCTCTCTCTCTGTTTGTGTGTGTCTCTGTTCGTGCTCTCTCTCTCTCTCTCTCCCACTGCCTCTGTCTCCCTGTAGCTCTCTACCCCATTCTCTCTCTCTCTCTCTCTCTCTCTCTCTCTCTCTCCCCCTCTCTCTCTCTCTCTCTCTCTCTCTCTCTCTCTCTCTCTCTCTCTCTCTCTCTCTCTCTCTCTCTTTGTGCGAGCTCCCAGAGTGTATAAAGCAGTTTGGAGAAAAATGAGGTTATTTATTCGACGGGAAGCAACTGGGCGTTTTTCGCTGGTGCTTCCGAAAGAAGAAGAATCCTTTGGCAATATTTCCGAGGCTGGATTAAAGGAAAATTGCTTTTTAAGGTTTCTGTTTTTATGTTATTTCATTTTATTTTTAGAGATAGGATTGCGTCATCTGTAAAAGCAAGAGTTTAGGGTATTGGATCTATCTATCTAT
>NC_089777.1:19046536-19059036 GCF_040412425.1 Macrobrachium rosenbergii | reverse complement strand
CAATCTTAAATGTTGCCTATTAAATAATTTAGTTGATATTATATTATTCTGTTACCAGTAATTCTTACACATCACTCACCATAAACCCTTTTCAAATTAAAAATGGATTCCTACTTAAGCGTCTTTCGTGAAATATATAACTTGGGCTTCTCGTAAGTCAAAAATACGAGAGACGTGGAAAATAAGAAATTTGGGGGTTCCAGGGAGAGGAAATAAGCGTGATAATCCTTTATCATCAGTCATAGTCACTTGTGTCAAACGATGGTGCTTCTCTTAAAAAAAAAAAAAAGACAAAATAAAATGTCTGGGACGACGCCATAAAAAAGTAGGTTTCCGCGAGGCTTGTAAGTCTCTCTCTCTCTCTCTCTCTCTCTCTCTCTCTCTCTCTCTCTCTCTCTCTCTCTCTCTCTCTCTCTCTTGTATTTTCATGTGTGATAGCTAATTGGAAATAGTTTTTTTATTTGACTCTCTCTCTCTCTCTCTCTCTCTCTCTCTCTCTCTCTCTCTCTCTCTCTCTCTCTCTCTCTCAGTACCGAGATAATACGATAAGAGTTATCTCACACTTCAATTATTTTCTTAATTATTCTTAATTACAGGCAATTATCACGAAACGGGTGAATTTCAACTATACCACATCATTTTAGTTCACTGACCTATCGTCAGAGCCACCTAAACAACTTATTACATTTGATTAGTTACTTGTTTACCCAAAATATTTACTGGAAATTATGATAAACTAAAACATCAATTTGTTCATAATATGTGATAATACGCTAAAGTAAGTTCCAGCAAAATCAGAAAATGAGACGGGTGCGTGTGATAGTATAGTAATGAATTGGCAGAACTTTAAATTTCATATCAAAATTTTCTGCACTTTGTTCGTTGCTGGTCAGAGGCTTTAATATGTCAAAAAAATAAAATAAAAAAAAACACGACTTCAATTGAAGCTTCAATATGTAAAAAAAAACACGCCTTCAATTTTGTAAAAAATTTTTTTTTTTTTTTCAAATTCTGACGCTACAGTACATCAAAAAACCAACACTTAAAATTGCCAAAATTTTAAGCTTCGTTCGAGTTTTAACACTACAATATGTCAAAAAGAACCCACAAATTCAACTCTGAAAACAATATGAACTTTGTTTGGATTCTGACACCCAAAACTTTGAGCTTAGTTTGAGTTTTAACAAATATGTAAAAAAAAATCACGAATTCAACTCTGAAAACAATATAAACTTTGTTAGGATTTTGACGTCACAATATGTCAAAAAACCCAAACTTAAATTTTGCCAAAATTTTTAGCTTCGTTCGAGTTTTAACAAATATGTAAAAAAAAAACATGAATTCAACTCTGAAAACAATATAACTTTGTTGGAATTCTGACGCCACAATATGTCAAAAAACCCAAACTTAAATTTTGCCAACATTTTAAACTTCGAGTTTTAACAAATATGTCAAAAAATAAAAACCATGAATTCAACTCTGAAAACAATACACCTTTGTTGGAATTCTGACGCCACAATATGTCAAAAAAAAAAAAAAACAAACTCAAATTTTGCCAAAATTTTGAGCTTAGTTCGGATTTCGTCGCCAAAACACGAAGCAAAACGTCGGAGTGAGTGAGAGAGACTCACACCACCTTCAGACGAAGTGTCGCGTCTGACGTCGGCGACAATTGACGTCAAGTTTTGGACGCGGGCCATCAGATAGATGACTTCTATCCCGTTTTTAAGGTGAATACATTTAAGGACGGGGAGACGGGAGGGGAGGGGCGTCGCTCCCCTCTTTTTTTTTTATCTCTCCCAGGACAGAAAGTTTATGGACGCCATAAGAATAATGTGTTTTATTTTCCTCGCCATCAAGAATGTCTGGGTTGGCGCTTGGGAGGACATTAAGAGGCATCGCGGACTTTAAGAAATGTTTCAGGTAGGGAAGAAACGTTTTAGACAGGGAAGAAACGTTTTAGGTAGGGAAGAAACGTTTTAGGTAGGGAAGAAAGGTTTTAGGTAGGGAAAAAACGTTTTAGTCAGGGAAGAAACGTTTTAGGGTTAAACGTTTTTAGGTTAGGAAAAGAAACATTCGTTTTATGGGAAAGAAATGTTTTAGGTTAGGAAGAAACATTCTTTATGGGAAAGAAACGTTTTAGGTAGGGGATAAATGTTCAGGTAGGGAAACAACATTCTTTTTGGGAAAGAAAGGTTTTGGGTAGGAAAGAAACTTTTCAGGTGGGGAAGAAACGTTCTAGTTTGAAAAAAAACTTAAGGTAGGGAAGAGACGTTTTATATAATGTTTTAGGAAGGGAAAAAACGTTTCAGGTACGGAAGAAACATTGTTGTTGAAAAAAGATTTAGACAGGAAGGAAACGTTTGACGCTAGAAACGTTTTAAGTAGGGAAGAAGCGTTCTACAGTAGTCAGTAAAGAAAAGTGTTAGGTAGGCAAAAAAAGTACTTTTGTTAAAGCGAATTTTTGCTTTGGGGAAAAAAGGTTTTAAGTGGAAGAAATGTTCCAGTTGGATTGGATATATAGAACTTAAGCCAACGACCAAGCGCTGGGACCTATGAGGTCATTCAGCGCTGAAACAGAAGTTGACAGTACAAGGTTTGAAAGGCGTAACAGGAGGAAAACCTCAAAGTAGTTGCACTATGAATCAATTGTTAGGAGAAGGTGGAAAGTTAGATGGAAGAAAGAAAATATGAAAGGAGGTGCAGTAAAAGGAACGACAGGGGCTGCAGCTAGGGACCGAAGGCCCACTGCAAAGAACCACAAGTAATGCCTACAGTGCACCGCATGAGGTGCACTGACGGAACTAGCTCCCTACGGGATGTTCCAGTTGGAAGAGAACGGTTATTCTATCTGGAAGAAACCCTTTAAACATAAAATCATTATATTTCTATTATATTTCCGGTACTTCCTGACTCCATTTGGCTAAAGGTTTTTTTAGACAGTTTTTAAACATTTACTGAAGAGTATTTCCATAGTATAAAAGTCCCTATCGCTTTAATATCTCATTTTTACTGATATTAAGCAACTTTACTGGCTAGTATCTTTTTCGAAAATTTTAGATCTCATCAAAAAATAAATATTCTTTTACATAAACTTGTTATTATTCCCGCAAATAAAACTACATAATACATGTTTGTTCAGTATTAGTTTGATGATTGTTATCAATATTATTATCATTTCCCTGTTGCTCAACCTTTCACCAAACACTATCTATTTGTTTTTACCCAAAAGGAAAAGAAAATGTAAGCTGAAGTTATTTTACATTTTACTCACATTCTCTAAACAATTTGCCACGCGGAAGGCAAAACAGATAATAAACGCTACTTTTATCTGAAATGATTTCAATTCTATTCACGTTCCCTAAACGATTTGCCACGCGCAAGGCGAGACAGAAAATAAACACAGCAACCTCCGCTCTTATTACCCGTCGCATTCGGCCACTGAATTCACCTCCGACAATCGGAGACAAAATTGTAACATTCACCTGCGCCACCCGGGCCAACACTTGGCACTAAACAACGGTCGGAGGAACGCCGAGGGAACTTGGCATTTATGTGAACATAGAAGTCGAAGGCTTTCATAGGAAGCGAGAACGAATGTTTCAGGACGTTGGGGAAGGTACCATGATTTCCTAATGGGAGGTTCCCCCCCCACAACCAAATTCCCTAATGGGGGATCTTCGCCAGTTCCTCGATGGGAGGTCCTCTCTAATTCAACAATGGGAGGTTATCCCCCCAACTCCCCAATGGGAGGTTCTCCCCCCCCCATTCCCCAATGAGAGGTCTCCCCAATTCCCAACTGGAGGTACCTTCAATTCCCCAATGGGAGGTCCTCCCTCAATTCCCCAATGGGAGGTACCCCAAATTTCCCAAAGGGACGTCCTCCTCCAATTCCCCAATGGGAGGTGCCTTAAATTCCCCAGTGGGAGGACCTCCCTGATTCCTCAGAAGGAGGTCCTCCACCAATTCCTCAATGGGAGATCCTCCCCCAATTCCACAAAGGGACGTCCTCCCACGATTCGCCAATGGGAGGTCCCTTCAATCCCCTATTGGGAGGTCCTCCCCAAATTCCCCAAGGGGAGGACCTCCCTAATTCCTCAGGAGGAGGTCCTCTTCCCTCCGCCTTCCCCAATAACGTATAACAATAAGGTAAAGCCTTCGCGGAGACGCCCAATAGCCTTGCAATAACCTTCGTTCGATAGTGATACGACCAGTCGTAATGTTCTCTCTCTCTCTCTCTCTCTCTCTCTCTCTCTCTCTCTCTCTCTCTCTCTCTCTCACGAAGGCTGGGGACAGAATTTCATTCAATATTGTGTGTGTGTGTACCGTCGTGAAAACTTTCGGATGGCCCAGGGAGGTTTGTTGCTGTTGGGTTTAGATGTTGGGGTTATTTTATGTTTATAGAAATGATGAATGGTTCTTCTGGTAAATGAGGGTTTTACAGGTTGATCTGTATGATAAATCACTGGATGAAACGTATCCCTAATAAAACAAGTGGGTATGCATATATATATATATATATATATATATATATATATATATATATATATATATGTGCATATACATATATATATATATATATATATATATATATATATATATATATATATATATATATATATATATATATATATATATATATATATATATATATATATATATACCCCCCCCCCTCTTCAGTATTACCACCCCTCCACCCAAACAATCAGTGAGCATGAGAATTTAACAATCCAAGGTAACTATAAGTCGGCTCATCTAATAATTCTCTAACCACTGCACCGCTTAAGGTAGCCAAATGCACGATACCTCACAACACACAGACGCCCCCACACAAAGTACGTCATTCATAATAGCACAAAGCACTCTCATGTTATAGCAATGCATAGGCGATTCAATAAAACTAAAAGACTCGAAGAGCCAAAGGCATTAAAATTACTGCACTCCGCGTCCGTTGCACGACTCAAGATATCAAATGGAGCCGGGCCTCGCTGTCGAAAGAATGCGGTCGATGGCTTTATGGTCGACGTCGCTCGCGAGTCTGCAGTCGTCAAATCGTCTCGTAAAGAAGTCTCCGTCACGTAGGAGGTGGGAGTAAATATTGAAACGGTCGAGAGTCAAAGTTAGGGATTTTAATGTGTGCGGGTGGAGTTGAACTCCTGTCTATATATATATATATATATATATATATATATATATATATATATATATATATATATATATATATATATATATATATATATTACATCGAACTGAAAAATTTATAAATATATAGGTAAGTGATGCAAATGTATGCAATAAAAGGAAATAATTTGTTTAATCTCTGCTATAGTCTGCTTTTATTTCGTTTGCAGGTAGGAAATGAAACAATATATAAATAAATAAAGATATATATATATACACATATGTGTATATATATGTATATGTGTATATATATAATATAAATATATATAGTATATATACGTATATGTGTATATATATAGATAAATAGTTAGACAGATAGATAGATAGATAGATAGATAGATAGATAGATAGATAGATAGATAGATAGACAGATAGAAATAATCACCACATCATTACGACTGGAACAGAAATAAATTTCTGACTCACATCACTTTCCATTTTTCATTTTTCCCTGTAAAAGACATATAAAACCACTACAAAAGTCAAATCATTTCACTTTTAACTGAACATGTCTGCAACACTTCCTTACACATTTATAAAACTTTTTAGTTTTTTGTCATTCTTTTCATTTACCTCACTAAAAAAAAACTATATTTACATTCCTTGCCCGCACCGGATCAAAGTACCTCCCACGAAAGATAGAGTACACTTGTCTCCAAATTACTTTTTCCTCAATATAGAACGGCCAGATGAGGCCTGTGATGGATTGGGGTTCTCCAGCCCGAAGGACCTCCCATTCTTAACCAAAAAATGTTTTTCAGTCTTCCCGTGTATAGTTTATTCAGTATTCATCATTCAAGGGCTGCCCATTGAACGTTTGGCAGACTCTGAGACCATGCACAAGAATGAATGAATGAATAATTTCCAGTAATCTGGAAAAAGATAGAAACTAGAAATGGAATGGAAGAGTATATTGTCTTAAATAAGAAAATAATTATCTAAAACCGACCAATCTTTTGAGAAGTGGAAAAGTAGTGCTTCTTAATTTGGCGAGAAACGAAAAATAGTATTGTTTCTTCCCAAGTTAATATTATCTAGAAACAACACCAGAAATGACCTAATTTGTTGAGAAGTAAAAAAATGTGTTGTTTCTTCCTAAATTAACAATGTCTAGATATAAACATCAAGGAAAGAGCTATTTTTATACCAAGAAAATATTTTATTGTCAAGAACACGTCAGATATATTCAAAATATATTCAACTGTTCTCTTTGACTACCTAATTAAAAATAAGTCTATCTATCATTTAATTCTGTAAGAAGCGAAAATGTTTTTTTTTTCTGCCTAAAAAACCAGTGATCAAGAAAAGTATTCTTTCTTCCTAAAAAAAAGCAATAATCAAGAAAAGCATTTTCCTCCCTAAAAAAACAATGATGAAGAAAAGCATCTTTTTCTCCCTAAAAAAACCAGTGATCAAGAAAAGTATTTTTTCTCCCTAAAAAATTATCAAGATTATCTTTTCTCCCTAAAAAACCAAGGATCAAGAAAAGTATTTTTTCTGCTTAAAAAACAATGATCAAGAAAAGTACTTTTTTCTCTCTAAAAAAACAATGATCAAGAAAAGTATGTTCACCCTAAAAAAATTATCAATAAAAGTATTTTTATCTCCCTTAACAAACCAATAATCAAGAAAAGTATTTTTTCTCCCTAAAAAAAAGCAATGATCAAGAAAAGCATTTTTTCTCCCCAAAAAATGATCAAGAAAAGCATTTTTTCTCCCTAAAAAACCAATGATCAAGAAAAGTATTTTTTTCTGCCTAAAAAAATGATCAAGAAAAGTACTTTTTTCCTAAAAAACCAATGATCAAGAAAAGTATTTTTTCCTCCCTAAAAAAAAATGATCAAGAAAAATATCTTTTCTCCGCAAAAAAAAAAAAAAAAAACCAAAGATCAAGAAAGGTATTTTTTTTCTCCCTGGAAAAACCAATGATCAAGAAAGGTATTTTTTTCCTCCCTCGAAAAACCAATGATCAAGAAAAGTATTTTCTACTCCCTAAAAAATCAATGATCAAGAAAAGTAATTTATTCTCCCTCAAAAAACCAATGATCCAGAAAGGGCATCTGGCATATTCTGAATAAATCTAGTTATTCTCCATACTCACGTGAGTGGCAATACTAATAGAACTATCTAAACTATCTTGAGTAAGAAACGCAGTAAAACTAAGACGAATGCAATTATAAATGATAAAAGTTAACAATGTGTTTGGAATGCAATTAAGATGGTGGGAAAAAAGCGATAAAGTTTAATTGGTTCCCCATTATCGTTCCAGTAGTGTTTATCTAGCAGTGAAATATAGACAATGCAGTTATTCAGATTTGTTTAATGTTTTTCTATTCTCAAATATATTTTTATGATAAATGGAATGAAATAAATAGAAAACTTAAACATTAATAATTGAAATCAAAAGCTACAAATTGAGATATATCTGTGTACCTTGAATACAGTGTGTACGTATGTGTGTGTGTGTGTGTGTATATATATATATATATATATATATATATATATATATATATATATATATATATATATATATATATATATTATATATATTTTTTTTTTTTTAATTTATTATATTTTAAAAATGGCACCTGGCATGTTTCTCGACTGAAAAGCTCATATATATGAGCTTTTCAGTCGAGAAACATGCCAATCTGCCATTTTTAAAATATAATAAATTAAATTAAAAATACTTTGGCCCAGGATGGCGTTTGGCATGTTTCTCGACTGAAAGGCTCATATATATATATATATATATATATATATATATATATATATATATATATATATATATATATATATATATATATATATATATATATATATATATATATATATATTCTCCTGTGTATATGTAATTTAGATGAACCACTAATACATCAATCAAGAGAGCAGAAAAACTCCTTGCTACTGTCATTGGCCGCTGGAAGTTATCATCATCATCATAGTGGCTAAGTACATAATATATCTACCATCCCAACTCCAAGTCTGTTCCACAAGAGGATTTATGGGCAATATATCTCCAGAAATCCTAGAAATTACGGCATGTTTTTCAGGTCAACCACTGCCACAAGTTTTGAAGTCAACAAACTGGAACCTGTGATAAGAAAAGATTCTCTCTCTCTCTCTCTCTCTCTCTCTCTCTCTCTCTCTCTCTCTCTCTCTCTCTCTCTCTCTCTCTCTCTCTCCCAGAGAGAAGTTTATAGATTAAAGGTCGTTTGTAGACGGCCAGTTTTGAATTGAAGAATTTTATAGAGTGAAGAGACGTCGGCATAAGTCAACTTTGAACTGTAAACTCCTCTCTCTCTCCCTCTCTCTCTCAGATAAGCTTATAGATTAAAGGTCGTTTGTAGACAGATAGTCAGTTTTGAATTGAGGAATTTCATAGAGTTATGAGAGGCTGGTAGAAGTCAATTTTGAGCTCTCTCTCTCTCTCTCTCTCTCTCTCTCTCTCTCTCTCTCTCTCTCTCTCTCTCTCTCTCTCTCTCTCAGAGAAGTTTAGAGATTAAAGGTTGTTTGTAGAGAGAAAATCAATTTTGAATTGTGGAATTGTGTACAGGTAAGAGATGTTGGTTGAATTCAGTTTTGAATTCGGGAATTTCACTAATATTTCTTTGTTTTTTAATTCACTGTTTATTCTGTGTTCTATCTCGTTTATTAAGATTACATACAAATTTTAAATTGGGGAATTCACTTAAATTTCTTTGCGTTTGAATTCATTTATAATTTGGTGTTTCATCTCCTTTATTAAGATTAAATATACCTTTTATTTTAGGTTCCTGCATCTATCTTTTATGGATGGGGAGGGTGGTAGATGCAGGGTGGTGCCAGTGACCTGCGAGGGGGGCGGGGAGGTTGTACAAAAATGACATTACATAAAATACTGAAATTTACGATCAGCTGGTCCCGGAACAAAACAGAAATTATAAACCCATGGGTATTTTTTTTATTAAAAACATTACTCGATTTGCATATTCATTTCATATATACCCTACGCAAAACGAACAATTTGAAGCCAAAATACGGTTCCAAAATATGATTCTTACGTAACCACGGCGCTAATCTAAAAATATACCTCTGACCAACTTCTCGTCCGCCAGCCGAATTTTCCCTATTCAATTTGCAAAACTCATCCGGGTAATTAACTATTAAAACTACAGCATACATTTTCCATTAGCGAAATCATGTGATTCCGGAGGTAAAATTCGAAATCACGCGATTCCGGGACAAATTCCACTCCTGCAACGCCAATGCAGTCAGCCGATTCCGGAATGGTATTACTTTATAAAGGGAGGTTTGCGTTCTCCGATATCGAGAAAGAATAATGTTTAAATGGACTCGTTTTATAGATATATTTTATATATGTATGTATGAGCGATTCGCCCCAAAAATTTTGGAATGAAGGGAATGGAGTTCATATCGTATTCCGGAATTTAATGCGGATTCCCGATGTAAGATTGCTGGGAAATAGTTTTCATTTTGGTGGGAGGTTTTTTTTTTTTCCTTGATTAATTGATTTTTATGACGGAGTGTATTTGTAATTGTTCGCATGCATACTTACAGAAATACGCAGCTGCAAGATAGGAATACATTTGTCAATATATATATACATGTGTATGTATACATACATATATACACACACACACACATATATATATATTCACACATATATACACATACATACATACATACATACACACACACACACATATATATATATATATATATATATATATATATATATATATATATATATATATATATATATATATATATATGTGTGTGTGTGTGTGTGTGTGTGTGTGTGTGTGTGTGTGAATTTCAAGTTCCAAAAACAAATAAAAAAATAATAAGTATAAAGAATAAAACTTCAAAGAATTAACATTCCCGTGAACGAAATGACACTGAAAATCCCTCGGTCATAAAATTATTTATATAACATCAACATTAAAAAAAATATACAAATAAACACACATAAAAAAAATACACAGCAATTACAATAAACTTTTACGACATTTCAGCCTGAATTGTAATGTGCAAAATGATACATCTCCTAGAATATATCAAACACCCACGAAGCACACTACAGAACAACAACAATCACACTACAGAACAACAACAATTACATTCACGCCTCTTTCCTCGATGTTGTTTTCGTAATGCTACTTGCTGTTTCGCGAACCGGAAAGATACCTTTCCATATTGCGTAAATGAGATACGTAATTAGCGAGCGCAAGGCCATTACTCACTTTTAATGATATTGCTACAATATTTACAGTCTGGTAATTCGATATATATACCTTTTTTTCACACGAACAGCTGGTCCACATAATTGGGCGAGTGGTTTATTTATTTCTTGCTACTTTGAATCATTCCGTTTGACTTTTTTCTTCATTTATTTTTTTATTTGTTAATGGCATATGTTCTTTCTGAAGGGCAGAGTATATGAGAGAGAGAGAGAGAGAGAGAGAGAGAGAGAGAGAGAGAGAGAGAGAGAGAGAGAGAGAGAGAGAGAGAGAGAGGATCACTATGCAAAAAGGATCCCTTACCAGTTGAAATAATCCATGAGAGAGAGAGAGAGAGAGAGAGAGAGAGAGAGAGAGAGAGAGAGAGAGAGAGAGAGAGAGAGAGAGAACTGAACACTATGCAAGAAGGGATTCATTACACAATGAAATCATCCGTGAGAGAGAGAGAGAGAGAGAGAGAGAGAGAGAGAGAGAGAGAGAGAGAGAGAGAGAGAGAGAGAGTCCCTTACACATTAAAATCCTCAAGAGTTGTGTAGACAACGCATGATTTACGAGTTACTTCCAAAACACACTTCCCGTATAGGGGTCTCCGGAGTGTCGTAAAATATGATGTATATTCGACTTCCAAATTCAGGATTCCATCGGGACTTTTTTTTTATGCCTTCTTATTCAGGCTGATAAGGTTCTGTACGGAGTTTGAAAGTCGTATAAATAAAGGTATTATTATAATTAAAAGCCCGGAAAAAAGAAAAAAAAACTCAGGAAGTTACATAAAATTAATTTTACATTTTTTCAAATAAAAATCATGGAATAATTGTTATTTTATAATTAAAAGCCTAAAAAAAGAAAAAAACTCAGGAATTACATAAAATTATTTATACATTTTTACAAATAAAAATCATGGAATAACTGAATATCATTCATTAATTTTCCCGTTTTCCTTTCTTTCTTTCACATTTTCTCTTCACTGCTTTAGTTAGTTATGGGCAGTTCTTGGACGGGTGACCATCGAGGAAACCCATGAAAATCCATGGGAAAAGGTGTAGGGTCAGCAACTTCACGCTATAATTAGTTATTGAAAACCAAAGCGTAGGACCTTCTAACAATCCCATGCAATGAGAAAAATGATTTATCACTCATAAACGATTTTTCAGTTAATATCGTGTATCAATTTGGCCGTAAATACTCAATTGATCGGTTTATTAGTAAATAAACAAATGATCAGTTTATCAAAAAATAAAAAAAATTCATCATTTTATCAGTAAATAAACAGTATGTCAATGTATTAGTAAATAAACAACTTATTAGTTTATCAGTATATAAACAATCTACCAGTGCATCAGCCAATAAAAATTTATAAGTTTATCAACCAATAAACAACGTATCAATTTATCAGTAAATAAACAACTCATCAGTTTATCAGCAAGCAAACAATTTATCAGTTTATCAGCAAATAAACAATTTATGAATAATAAAGCCCCACTAATTTACCGGTTTATCAGTCAATGAACAATATATCAGTTTACCAGCCAATAAACAATTCATGTTTCTCAAAAAAAAAATTGATCAGTTTACCAGCCAATAAACAATTCATCAGTTTATCAAACAAAAAATTTATCAGTTTACAGCCAATAAACAATTCATGTTAATCAAACAAAAATGTATCAGTTTACCAGCCAATAAACAATTTATTAATTCATCAAACAAAAAATTTATCAGTTTACCAGCCAATCAACAATTCATCAGTTTCCCAAACGAAAAATTTTTCAGCTCACCATCAGTTAAACAATTCATCAGTTTATCGAACAAAAAGTGTATCAGCTTACCAGCAAATGACCTCATCAGTTTATAAAACAAAAAACTTATCCGCTCACCAGCCAATAAACAATTTCTGAACAGCATATATAGCCCCGCCAAAACCAGCTCAGTTTCAGATTAAAATCATGAATCTCAATCTATTTGGGCGGCCATCCCGTCTCCGGCCAACAACTTCTGTAGTAGACTCACAACGGCAGAGGAATTTCACCATTTCAATAAAATATGACGTTATTGCTGCCCGCCGAGTCAATGTTATTA
>NC_089777.1:19031536-19041536 GCF_040412425.1 Macrobrachium rosenbergii | reverse complement strand
GTGTGTGTGTGTGTGTGTGTGTGTGTGTGTGTAGGATTGTTTCCACCATTAAACGCTTTCAAACGATTTATACGGATAGATTTCTCTTAAAATGTCACAAGGGTAACGCACAAGATAAATGAATTATTAATGCGTAACTTCCGTACAACATGCATTTCATGAATGGATTTAGTCATTCTAAATTTCTATTCCGAATATCGGAACATCTGATTGCTGGCATTTTACCAAGCCAGGAAAAATGGCGAATATTTCATTTTACTAATATACTTGCAGATTCTGAGTTACCTTCCGGGAGGGTGAGAGAGAGAGAGAGAGAGAGAGAGAGAGAGAGAGAGAGAGACTTTCTGTACTTTAAAGAAGAGAGGACATGAACCCTTATCATCTTACTTAGAGGTGTTTTTATGTTTGTGTGTAGCAAGAGAGAGAGAGAGAGAGAGAGAGAGAGAGAGAGAGAGAGAGAGAGAGAGAGAGAGAGAGAGAGAGAGAGAGAGAGCATACAAACTTAAAGTAGTTACTCAAAGGGAGAAAGTGAATTGCTATCATTCTTTTCGAGATAGAGAGAGAGAATTGCTATCATTCTTTTCGAGAGAGAGAGAGAGAGAGAGAGAGAGAGAGAGAGAGAGAGAGAGAGAGAGAGAGAGACTTAAACTACTTACTCACAGAGAGAACACGAATCATTCTCTCCTAGAGCTGAGAGAGAGAGAGAGAGAGAGAGAGAGAGAGAGAGAGAGAGAGAGAGAGAGAGAGAGAGAGAGAGAGAGCCATGAATTTTGCCTGTTGACAGCAACTTCATTTGAAATTCTGTTGTTGTTGGGGGTTCAGGATGGGTTTTATGCCTCTTCAGTTTCATTACTGTTGGATAAAGAACTTTTGTGGCAGGCGGCGTGAGCCCACACGCTTGTGGTCTCTCTCTCTCTCTCTCTCTCTCTCTCTCTCTCTCTCTCTCTCTCTCTCTTCATACCTTGACCGAAAATGCCTCTTTTTCTTTTTTTTTTCTTGTAAATTGCCGCGTCTCTTGGGGGTAATTTTACTGTATGTTGCATGGGGAGTATGATGCCTGTACACACACACACACATACATACACATATACTCTGTACAAACACATATACATATATATATATGTATATGTATATATATTTATATATATACTATATATGTGTAAATATATATATATATATATATATATATATATATATATATATATATATATATATATATATATATATATATATATATATATATATATATATATATATATATATATATATATATATATATACATATACAAATATACGTTTCCTGCATGACTGTGAATTTGTGTACAGAATGGAATTATTTCTTGTTATTTGTTTTCCTTTGTGAAATTGGGTTACTAGATCTATAAGTGAACGATATAAAAAAAAAATACTTTATGATCTATACTCTATTTTTAAAGTACTGCAACATAAGTCTTCATTTTTTTTTCTTAATAGAAGCCAGTGTTTATTACCATGACAGAAATTTAGGAAATTGTAAAGAGATAAAACTTAATTTAACACTTTGAAAATATTAATATTTTCTAACAAACGACTGACTGATTTGTAACCACAAAATGTAGTCATACATTGGTCCTCTATAAATAATGTATCAATATTTATTCGACTTTCTAGTACCACCAAAACGCCCACAATTTCAAACCTGTTCCCCACATTCGCTAGAAAAACAATTGAACCACTTACGGATTTTTGGAAATTCGCCGAAAATCGACACACGTCACAAAATGTGACTTTTCGGGGATTTGTGAAAATTGAAAAAAAAAATGAGAAATCGAATTTCCCTGTCTTTTATATTCACAAAAGACTGTTCCTTTTGAATAGGTAAATCCAATTTCCGATATAAAAGCATTTTTCCGACGGAATGCCATTTTGCGCGCTGAGGAAAGCAGAAAGAGAGAGAGAGGGAGGGAGAGAGTGAAAGAAAGCGAGTAATGCTTCTCACCGCTGAGGCAGCGGATCGCGAGTAATGTTTCGCCAAGTGCTGGCGTATTCCGCGTCCTTTGACTTTTAGGAAAAATGGAAAATGTTCAGTCGTGGATTATCATATAATCTGAATTATTTTAGATGGTTTGGGTAATAGGGAGCCACAGTTTCCTTACCTGATAATTTTCTGGCGTTACAGAAAAGTTGGAAATAAACATTGCACTGGTTGAGACGTTTTTTGGGGGATTATCATACTTTAAAATACCAGGAAAACGTTTACATAGCAAAATATAACACGTGAAAACTATTAAAACTGACTTGAGACGTTTTTGGGGGATTATCATAGTTTAAAATACCACTAAAACGTTTATATAGTATATAATATAAGAAGTGAAAACTACGAAAACGTTTCAAACGAGCTTAGTATTGAAACTGTCACCTCCGTTTGGTACTATGATACATCATATTTATGAGAAAACGAAGAAAATCATTTCGAAAAAAGAGACAAGCAGAAAGGGGAGATACGCCTAGAGAGAGAGAGAGAGAGAGAGAGAGAGAGAGAGAGAGAGAGAGAGAGAGAGAGAGAGAGAGAGAGAGAGAGAGAGAGAGTTCTAGTAATGACAGCAGCAAACAGAAAGAAGAAGAAAAAGAAGAAGACTGAAGAAGAAGAGAGAGAGAGAGAGAGAGAGAGAGAGAGAGAGAGAGAGAGAGAGAGAGAGAGAGAGAGAGAGAGAGAGTGCACAGCACCGCTTTCTAACCTTCTTGACATACAGGAAATTGCGTTTCATGAAGCAGCAATACTCAGGAACGAATGGAAATGAACATATAATGATTTCAATACAACGCGGTACTCCTGTTGCTTGCATGCATCTTACTTAAAAAAATACAACATATTTACATTTTTATATACATCTGAAAATAGTTATCACTTTGAGCATAAAAAATGGCAAAAATAAAAAAGTACTAGATAAAATAAAAAAGTATTAGATATTTTAGTAAAATAAAAATGTATTGGATATTTTAGTAATGTCAATAATTTTATGAAGAGGGAGTTTAATTAAGCAAGAAAGTCAGGGAAATATAAATATAAAACTATCAAGAAGATATACAGAGCTGGAATAAATTACCAAGTTCTAACAAATCAGATAAGAAATATTTCTGCATTTAAAAAAAAAATTAAATCAGGAAGTAAATAAATGCAATATAAAAACAAAATATTACGAAGACATAGTACAATAAGCTTCAATCCTAACATACAGAGCTGGAATCAATTACAAAGTTCTAGCGAATCAGATCAGAAATATTTCAGAAATTAAAGGAAAAATAAAGCCAGGAAAACAAATAAATAAAATACAAAAATAAACTCATAATATAATAAGCAGTACTCCTACCACACAGCGCTGGAATAAATTGCAAAGTTCTAGCGAATCATATAAGAAATACTTATGAAATTAAGAGCAAAATCTCTGTTCCACTGAACAATTCTGGCGCCCCTGAGTCCTTTGAGTCTTGCGTGGCTATAGAATTACCATCGCTATTCATGTTTACATTCAGAATGCAAGAGAAGGCAGAATTAAATTCAGTGAATTACGGCAGTTTCTAACAGAGATTTTGCTGGGTCCTTTTCCGTAGGTTGCGGAAAAATTTCTGCAGACACAGACACTAGAAATCTGTTCTGTTCTGTCACATCTACGTATAGTGGTTCCTGTTATATATATATATATATATATATATATATATATATATATATATATATATATATATATATATATATATATATATACATACACATATACATGTCTGTGTGTTTGTTAAGTATCATGAAACATTTGTTTTAACTTTCTGTTGGAAAAATAAAATTCCCTTGCAAAATCCTTACGATTATTTATTTATTTATATCTCTATTTATTTATTTACCTATTTAGGCTATCTATTTACTTATTTTGCTTTTCTCTTTTGCTTTTCTCGAGAACCCAATGACAAATGAAAAGAAACTTTAAAATATCGCATTTGTGGATGTCTGTAAATTAGAATTTCGATAACCACGCTGGGCCTGTAATAAAATATTTGCTTGCCGAATTTGCAACAGACCTCATTCGGTTTTGATGACAACGACGAGGCCTCAGAGACTCAAGTATTAGTAAGTTGTTGAATGAGTTATAGAAGAGAATTAGAGCAGATATAACAATATTAATTCAACATAATATCCAAGAAATATGAATCAGATCTGATCCCATGTATTAGTAAGTTGTTGAATGAGTCATAGAAGAGAATTAGAGCAGATATTACCTTATCAATTGAAGTAATATCCACGAAATACTCATCAAATCTGATCCCCAAGTATTAGTAAGTTATTGAATGAGATATAGAAGAGAGTTTGAGCAATTATATAACCGTGCAGTCAAAGCACGATCCGCTAAATATAATAGTAAGTTCTTGACCGAGTTATAGAGGAGATCTGAGCAATTATATAACCGTGCAGTTAAAGTAAGATCCGCTAAATACACTAGTAAGTTACTGAATGAGTTATAGAAGGGAATTTGAGCAATTATATAACCGTGCAGTCAAAGTAAGATGCGCCAAATATATATCATAAAATACTCGAGAAAGGGGTCACCAACCCACTTCGTTTTACATGGCGGGGTTTTCGCGTCACATCCAACTAGAGAATAGGTCAAAAATACCATAGGACACGAGTGAAAAGCTTCTTCTTCTTCTCCTACGCAAAGGGCTTTTGTCTTTCGACCCGCAGACTTCTCGTGGAACAATGCGAGCCCCTTCCCCCTTTCCTGAAGAATGATGACTGACCCCATTTCTTTTTTTGGGGAGAGGGGAGAATCTTTGGTCAATACCTCACCCCTGAACACCCTCGGCCATTGTTCTTGAAGCCGAAGATTCTTTACGGTCTTCAAGAATTTGGGAGCGTGTTGTAAAGGGAGATCTATATAGATATATATATATATATATATATATATATATATATATATATATATATATATATATATATATACATATATATATATATATATATATATATATATATATATATATATATATATATATATATATATATATATATATATATATATATATATATATATATATAGAAACAAGTCCTGCACTGCAAAACTCATAGAAAATGTCACCTTACCTCTGGATGAAAATTAATTTTAATATAATAATCTGCTTCATGAATACCCCAAAAATTAGACATATTTACAAAAATCTGTCTCAATAAAATACCACATCTTTAAACCCTTTCAAAAAAATTCGAAAAGACGGACCCTTTCAATTTAAATCATTACCCTTTAAAAAGAAAAAGTTAAAAAGAGTTCCCCGCGCATCTCTTGCTTATAAGATATTGGTTCGTCCATTAAACTGAAAAGCTGGCTGACGGGACCCGCAGGAGAGATAAGAACTATTGAATCTGTTGGTCGAAAAAAAGATTCCTCGGTCGAGAGTTGAAAGATCTCGAGTCACGATTTGCTTCCTTCTGTGGATTTCTTTGATGGAAATGAAAGCGGAGTTTAATTGCTCCGAATTCTTCAAGGTCGGAGAAATAAACGGAAAAATATTTAATGGAAAGATGGGGTGCCCAGTGGGGTAGTTTTCTTACGAGGTGAGGTGTGTGGGGTTTGAATTCTGGAATTCTTGAAGGTTACAGAAATAACTTAAAAATATTTACAGGAATGATGGGATGCCCAGTGGGGTATGTTTTCTTAAGATGTGAGGTATGTTGGGTATGAATTCTTGAAGGTTAGAGAGATAAAGGTACAAATATTTAAAGGACAGATGGTGTGCCCAGTGGGGTATCTTTTCGTACGATGTGAGGTATGTGGGGTATGAATTCTCGAATTCTTGAAGGTTACACAAATAATTAAAAGATATTTACAGGAACGCTGGTATGCCCAGTGGGGTATTTTTCTGAAGATGTGAGGTGTGTGGGGTATGAATTCTCGAATTCTTGAAGGTTAAAGAAATAAATGGGTATATAAATATATTAAAAAGAAACATGTATGCCCAGTGGGGTATTTTCCTTAAGATGTGAGGCGCGTGGTGTACGAATTCTCAGGAGAAAGTAAGTTAGGATTCATACGTCAGGTGATGAAAGGTGGGAACCTTTTTATAATGGAATACACATAAGTTATATTAATTATTTTGGGAAACAATATGTATTGAGTATTAACAGAGAAACTGTGTCTATTTAAATGAGAGAAGTTTTAAATCAAATACTCACCCATAATGAAAATAAAAACACCCATCGAATATTATTCTCCTTACATTAGATGAACAGCACAAACTTAACTTTCGTTCATATGCCAAAATCTTCTTAATATCACGAAATATCATATTAACTGTTACGAAATATACTTAAGAATTTTGCTCATGCCAAAGAAAGATTTATGTACAAATTTTCTGACTCTACAAACTTCAAGAAAAGTTTAGAAGAAAAGGTTACTACGTTAGTATAATATCTTGAATACCCTGAAGTTACATAAAACCTGACGACAATGAAATCTTAGATGGAAAGAAACCATTAATGCATCGTTCTTTAGAAAACTGTCGACAACACTTTAGTTCCTCGAATTTTTATAAACCATAAACTGGTAACGTGAATGATACAAAATGCAACTTGTTTAGTTTTCTGTAAAAGAAAATTATTGTGCCGGCTTTGTCTCTCCGTCCGCACTTTTTTTCTGTCCGCACTTTTTCTGTCCGCCCTCAAATCTTAAAAACTACTGAGGCTAGAGGGCTGCAAATTGGTATGCAGATCATCCACCCTCCAATCATTAAACATACCAAATTGCAGCCCTCTAGCCTTAGTAGTTTTTATTTCATTTCAGGCTTTAAAGTTGCCATAACCGTGCATCTGGCAACGATATAGGATAGGCCACCACTGGGCCGTGGTTGAAGTTTCATGGGCCGCGGCTCATACAGCATTATACCGAGACCACCGAAAGATAGATCTATTTTCGGTGGCCTTGAATATAAGCTGTACAGAAAACTCGACTGCGCAGAAGAAACTTCAGCGCTATTTTTTACTTGTTTATGGAGGATCTAAATTAAAGAGAGCATCTTGAAAGACGATGAAATATCGATCTAAATCCTTCATTTTCCATTCTTTTTATTCATCAAAACTGAATCTTGAAAATTTCGTTCTGCAAGAGTAAATCTGAAATAAATATAGATATTCGGAAACCTAACATTTTTTTAAAGAAGAGATTCATCTCGAGATTATGTTCACTAAATAAAAAAATGGGTTTCAGCTCACACATTACAGCTCACTGCCGCTTGCGAGAGATCTATAATGTTTGTTGCAAGTTCTCGAAAAAAATTGTATGTTTCAAAAAGTTTGGGACTTGTAAGCAGATTCAATTATCATGGTTTCTGAGCTAATTTAACAAAAATACATTTACATATATACACAAAAATACGTTTACATATGAGCTTTTCAGTCGAGAAACATGCCAAGTGCCATTTTTAAAATATAATAAATTAAATGAAAAATACTTTGGCCCACGATGGCGCTTGGCATGTTTCTCGACTGAAAGGCTCATATATACATACACAAAAGTACGTTTACATATATATATACATAGACACAAAAACACAGAGAGTAAAGAATGTGAAGGAAAGGATGCAGTGATAAGGCGAAAGAAAAAGTAATAAAAATAACAAATGAACAAAACAGAAATTTCAAGAACTGCATAAAAATGAGGGGAAAGAGGTAGGGAAGAGAGAATAACAGGACAATAAAAGAAAACCATAAAATTTAAAAATAACAAAAAAGCAAATGCATCATAAATTACGAAAATAACGAGACACGGGAAAAAAACAAAAACCACGAAAAAAAAAAAGGACCTGAGGGACATTTTATACCGGAATTTAAGGACAAAAACGATACATAAAATTAAAACAATAAAATAGCGAACACATCATGGAATACGAGAGAAAAGAATATGAAAACCGGAAAAAAAACACAGAAAATAAAACTGGACCACAGGGGCATTGTGTGACTGAATTGAAGGACGATCAAAAGATACGTAAAAATGAAAAACAACAAAAAGCGAATACATCATAAATTACGAGAGAAAACAACACGAAAACCCCCCAAAAAATAAAAGTGGGCCAGAGGGACATTTCATGACTGAATTTAAGGACGAAGAAAGGATACTTAAAATTAAAAACAATAAAAAAGCGAATATATCATAAATTACGAGAAAAAAAAACACAAAAAAACAGGACCAGGGGATTATTTTATGACTGAATTTAGGGACGAAAAAAAAGATACTTAAAATTAAAACAATAAAATACGGAATACATCATAAATTACGAGAGAAAACAACGAGACAACCCATAAAAAAAACGAACATAAAACTGGACCAGACGAACATTTTTTGACTGAATTTAAGGACGAAAAAAAAGATACATAAAAATTAAAAAAAACAAACAAGCGAATACATCATAAACTACGAGAATAACAAGACACCGAAAAAACAACAAGAACCCCACAAAAAAAAAGAGAGAAAAAAAGCAAAATAAAACGGGACCAGAGGGCCATTTTATGACTGAATTTCAGGACGAAATAAATTGAATTCGGGCCCCGCGTAATTACGACGGGGTCGCCGCTCGCCTCTCTCGGGGCGAATGAAGACAGACGAAAACAAACACAGGGAAACAAAAACAGAACAAAAAGCGAAACAAAAAAATAAGCGGCGGGCGATTTCCTCGCGGATATTTAGTCGCTGTGGTAAGATGCTTGACTCTAATTGTGTTTGTTTAGTTTTTTTTTTTTTGGCAGTTCCTTTCTCTGTTTGCGTTGCTCAGACGAGGTATATCGCGAGCGCAAAAGAACACGGCAGAATATTATCGGATGATTCGGTAAAAAGGCGCTTTTCTGCCTACGGTATATGGCATTTGAACGCGGCTTAATGACACTTGAACGCAGCTTATGGTATTATTTTTAGGTGTATCATGAGCGTAAATTAACACGGCAGAAAATTATCAGATGATTCGGTAAAAAAGGCGCTTTTCTGCCTACTGTATGGCATTTGAACGAAGCTTATAATCTTCAACGCGGCTTAGAATATTATTATTATTATTATTATTATTATTATTATTATTATTATTATTATTATTATTATTTATAGGTTTACAGAATATTTTACTGTAAGCTCTAGGCAAGTAGGTTTTGGGAGGTATAGGAATGTAACGTTAAGGAGAAAGAGTTTTTTTGTGATGGCAAGTAACTGATCAGTCTTGGCGAAGGAGTTTTGAGATCTTCATAAACTATTATTATTATTATTATTATTATTATTATTATTATTATTATTATTATTATTATTATTATTATTATCACGTAAACCAAGCCACAAAACCAGCAAATACTACGGAAAAATGCTACTTAATATTTATCTCTCTCTCTCTCTCTCTCTCTCTCTCTCTCTCTCTCTCTCTCTCTCTCTCCATACACACACACGTATATATATGTATACATACACACGTGTGTATGTATACTCACAAATATAACACCTATCCTTTAGAATCCTTTCCTGATTAAAACTCGCCAGTTCTTTTTTGCAAGAGCCGAACACTTAATTACTCTCCTTGATTACGGGAGTTCATGAAACGGTATTTTACACGCCATCACAAAGTCAATTGCGGGATGAAGAACGGTTTGATGAAAGCATAATTAACACACTAGTTTTTGCTCCGTCTGATGCTTTGTTTTGATTATGACTATTAGCGATGTTCATTAAAGTTTGTCCATATTTATATATATAATTATAAATTTATATATATATATATATATATATATATATATATATATATATATATATATATATATATATATATATATATATATATATATATATATATATGTATGTGTGTGTAGAGAGAGAGAGAGAGAGAGAGAGAGAGAGAGAGAGAGAGAGAGAGAGAGAGAGAGAGAGAGAGAGAGAGAGAGAGGCGAAACATTAACTTGTATTTTTCATTAGTATTTGCTGTTCTTGTGACTTGGGTTTACGTAATAATAATA
>NC_089777.1:18971536-19021536 GCF_040412425.1 Macrobrachium rosenbergii | reverse complement strand
TACAGTGCACCGCATGAGGTGCACTGACGGCGCTATCTCCCAAAGGGATTGGTAATTCTGTGATACATCGACTAAAGAGAATTGTCTAGATTGTTAATTAATGAGTTTGATGAAATGTTAACCAATTATTAATTTTAAATAAAAAGATATGAAAACCATCGTGAACATTATTATCGTTGATAAGTTAACGTATAACCTCTGCCTAATGTCCAGGTGAGGATGACAGACCCTATTTGTTTTTGAAACCGCTTAATTATCTAATTAATAAAGATGTCATGTAGCGTGCTTGATGTATTTAAGAGAATACACATCACAAACAGGCAGGCATGCACTACAACACACATACACGTGTAATAATAATAATAATAATAATAATAATAATAATAATAATAATAATAATAATAATAATAATAACAGCCACTCATTGCTATTCCTGCCAGAGGACTGTTAGTATTAAAATAATAATAATAATAATAATAATAATAATAATAATAATAATAATAATAATAATAATTTTAGGAGCTAATTTTTAAACTTCTTTAGGGAACTAAGAGAAAATAATAATAATAATAATAATAATAATAATAATAATAATAATAATAATAATAATAATAATAATAATAATACCAGCCAATTACTTTTAATCAAGCTAGAGAACTCGGAGTATTAAAATAATAATAATAATAATAATAATAATAATAATAATAATAATAATAATAATAATAATAATACCAGGGAATTACTTTTAATCAAGCTAGAGAACTCGGAGTATTAATAATTAAAATAATAATAATAATAATAATAATAATAATAATAATAATAATAATAATAATAATAATATTAGATACAAATCCCATGAAAAAACAACACTAACCACCTGCCACAACAAGGAAAAAAACAACAGAAAAAAACAACACTAATAAAAGCGATGTCATTTCGCAACACGACAACAACATCAAAAAATAACCTCAATACGAGTCAGCTTTTACCTAACAATCATGACTGGCGGTCCCCCCCCGAGTTGCGAAGCTTAATATACGGTGCTGTTTCAGTCCGAATGGGGAACGGAACTATAAAATAAAAAAAAGAAGAAGAGTGTACAGTGTGAAATATTTCCCTCCGCGAATTTAAGGGGCCATCATTTTGCTGTCTTCCTGAACGCAGTCATTTGAAAGCAATATTGTCTGCTTTTTTTAGAGCGCACGTGTTTCAATTCAGATGTCACATGGTTTTATTAAGGTTGATGCAGAGCGGTTTAATAGGTTTGTCTGTAATTAATGAAATCATTTTTAATTTTTAAGTTCTCTGTAATTCATTACAGGTAATTTCCGATTTGATATGTTTAATAGATTTAACATGTTTGTCTGTGGTAGATAAACCAAATTTTATATATATATATATATATATATATATATATATATATATATATATATATATATATATATATATATATACAGTATATATATATATATATATATATATATATATATATATATATATATATATATATATATATATTAGAATTTATTATACGTAATTTCTCATTTAGGTTTAATTTTTGGTAATTTGGTAGATAATAAAATAGCTGTTTAAGGCTCTGATTTAAAACACTTCAAAAATTTTGTAACTGAAGGTTAAAATTACTCACAGATTTTGAATATCTTTTTACGGAAGGTTAAATTCATAGACAACTCGAGTTAAATATATTTTCAATTGAAGATGAGTTAGATATAGAATTTAGCCCAAAGGCCAAGTACTGGGACCTATGAGGTCATTCAGCGATGAAACGGAAATTGACAGTAAAAAGGGTTTGAAAGGTATAACAGGAAAACGTCGCAATTGCAATATGAACTGATTGTTAGGAGAGGGTTAAGGATAAGTTCTGGGGTCAAGTCGAGTTACAGGTATTTTATACATACATACACAAACACAATATATATATATATACATCTATATATATAATATATATATATATATATATATATATATATATATATATATATATATATACATATATATATATATATATATATATATATATATATATATATATATATATATATATATATACACTACTACTCAAGAGGTACAAACATCACTTTACTCCTCCATCTGACAGAAATTTGATCCGCTCCCACGTCACACTATTTCCTGAAACGTCAGCGCCATCTAAAATCGCCCAGCCGTCATAGAACAAATGGAAAACTCCAATCGGCCTTCACATTTCAAAGCTGCGAGCCCAGTCAACTTCATTCTTAAACGCCGAGCATTTAATATTCAGCTCGGATCCTTGTCTATTGTCACTTTTTACTTTTCGCAGCCCGTCACGAATTTCAGTATTTCAGTAACTCACAAAAAAAAACTTAGAATGAAACTGATGGGTCGTACAAAAAGCTAGAGGGACCGTGACGCTGACATGTTTTACTGTATTATTAATTTTTTTTTAATTTATGAAATTTATCAATTTTTTGGGGGGTAGTATCAGTGGTTCTGAGTCGTGACAGCATTCATTCCAGATGTTGGTATTAAAGAATTACTCCAACTTCTCGGTAACCCGTTGTGTTCCAGTGATATTTTCCACGAGAGAGAGAGAGAGAGAGAGAGAGAGAGAGAGAGAGAGAGAGAGAGAGAGAGAGAGAGAGACTTTCCTCTTTTATAGGTTATGTTTTAACGGAAGAGAGAATGAAAGTTAATGTCGTTTTCTCAAATGTATTTTTGATATATATATATATATATATATATATATATATATATATATATATATATATATATATATATATATAAATATATATATACAGTATATATATATATATATATATATATATATATATATATATATATATATATATATATATATATATATATATATAAACATGTACATATATATATATATATATATATATATATATATATATATATATATATATATATATATATATATATATATATATATATATATATATATATATATATATATATATATACATGTACATACACATACGTATACGTAGCTGAGTTAGTTTAAATTTTAGAAGAGTCACTACAGAATAATTATCTCTTCATATCCAGGCAAAAGTAATTGAAAGTTAAAAATAATGTAAGAAAATGATATGGAAAATTAATCTGGACAGTTGCTTGTGTACAAGTGTATTGTCCCATATAAATACAATTGTTATGCTTCATTAAAAAAGAAAAAGAGCATTACGAAATACAATAAAATAAAATACAATACAATACACTTACTGGAAAAACCTTAAACATCTGATCCAGGTGCCGGATACGTAACTAAATTGCACGCCTCCTGTCGGCGGCGCCTGCGTTAATGAAAAGATATTCATATGCATGATATACGCAGCCAGGCATCCATCGCAAATTGCATCCCCTTCCTCCATCATGCTGACAACCCAAATCCTCTTCCCCTCGTGGACCCCCTTGCCCCTCCCCCACCCTTAAGGGGCTACCCTCGCCCCCAAACCAACCATCTCTCTCTCTCCTAATTGCATTTCCAGGGACAGTCCCGTGATGCGTAGCTCATGAGGTGAGGTTCCCGCGGTAAAATTCTGCGAGGAGATTCGTACAAACAAATTTTAAGAGAGAAGACTCGTACAAACAAAGATTGGGAGAACAAAGTTTGGGAGAAGATTCGTACAAACAGATTTTAGAGAGAAGACTCGTACAAACAAAGTTTGGGAGGAGATTCGTACAAGCAAATTTTAAGAAAGAAGACTTGTACAAACAAAGTTTGGGATAAGATTCGTACAAACAGGTTTTAAGAGAGAAGACTCGTACAAACCAGTTTCGGGAGAAGATTCGTACAAACAAATTTTAAGAGAGAAGACTCGTACATATAAATTTATGAGAAAAGATCCGTACAAACAAACTTTGATGCCACAAAAAACTTATGATAAGACAGACAGTACAATAATCTGGAAGGTTGAAAATGTGCAAAAAAAAAAAAAATTGTTTCTCAGAATTCAACGAAGCAGTAGTACATAACTGAACTGAACTGAATATAGAATTTAGAATTTAGACCAGAGGCCAAGCACTGGGACCTATGAGGCCATTCAGAGCTGAAATGGAAATTGACAGAAAAAGGTTTGAAAGGTGTAACAAGAGGAAAACCTCGCAGTTGCACTAAGAATCAATTGTTAGGAGAGGGTGGTGAGTAAGATGGAAGAAGGAGAATATAAAAGGAGGTACAGTAAAAGGAACAACGAAAGGGGTTGCAGCTAGGGGCCGAAGGCACACTGCAAAGAACCTTAAGTAATGCCTACAGTGCACCACATGAGGTGTACTGACGGCTACATAATTGAAATATGGGATATACTCAAAAAAGATAAAAAACTATCTAATAATGTTATGAAACAATTTGGTGAGAAAATTAATGGCCACAAAATTAATGAACGTTGATATTTTGAAGTTCAAGGTGTTATAGTAACAAAAAATCAATGTGAAGATTAAGACTGGCGTAAAATTCACGGAAATTATTCTATACAAAATAAGAAAAAGGGGTTAAGAGTTATCCACGTGACTGGTTTAGGAAAACCATTAATAAAATGTTCACTATGAAAACGAGGGATGAATATCTCATTTGTGAATGTATGTAGTGTAAATTTGAGTGGCAAAGTACAGAGAGAGAGAGAGAGAGAGAGAGAGAGAGAGAGAGAGAGAGAGAGAGAGAGAGAGAGAGAGAGAGAGAGAGAGAGAGAGAGAGGCAGTAAATGTAATCATACCCTGACATATAAACGAGAGAGAGAGAGAGAGAGAGAGAGAGAGAGAGAGAGAGAGAGAGAGAGAGAGAGAGAGAGAGAGAGAGTTGAATATCTCATTAGCAAATACATATAATGAAAGCTTGACAGATTAGAGAACAGTAAATGTAATCATACCCTGACATATAAACGAGAGAAAGAGAGAGAGAGAGAGAGAGAGATATAAAGAGAGAGAGAGAGAGAGAGAGAGAGTTGAATATCTCATCAGTACATACATATAATGAAACTTAGACAGCAAAATAATAATCAGAGAGAGAGAGAGAGAGAGAGAGAGAGAGAGAGAGAGAGAGAGAGAGAGAGAGAGAGAGCGACTGAAAACCAGGACGTCTCATTTCCGCGTTGCACCTCTCCAGGGAAATTATCACTCTTCGTAGGGGCAATGATTCATCAGGGTAATGCCTCATCAATCTCCCTGTTGCCTTAGCCATGACAATAATTATGCATGACGGGATGGAGGGCGGAGAGAGATGTATGAACAAGGCTCTATTCTGGCTTACCGAGTGTTTATTATCGAAGAGGTAAGGAATGTGTGCATATCTAAATTTTAAAAAAATCTATTTGGGAGGTAAGGAGTGTATGTATATCTATATTCAAAAAATCATCTATTTGGGAGGCAAGAAATGTATGTATATCTATATGTTTTTAAAAAATAATCTATTTGGGGTTATACCAGTCACTTTTATATGGATAATTTGTTCAGTAAAATTTGTAGTATGTATGTAACACGGCTCTATTTTGACTCATGGAGTGTTTATTATCGAAAAGGTTAGGATTGTGTGTATCTATAAAAATAAAATTATAATCTGTTTGAGATTATAACATACATATATATATATATATATATATATATATATATATATATATATATATATAAATATATATATATATTCATATATTATAAATATATATATATAAAATATATATATATATATATATATATATAAATATTATAATATATATATATATTCATATATTATTAAATATAATATATATATATATATATATATATATATATATATATATATATATATATATATATATATATATATATATATATATATACACACACACATCTACCATGTACATTCCTCCCAATATCAGCATGAACACTAACCTTAAGCCAAAACAGCATACCAAATATTGCCCTGCATATCTCCACATCAGTATCATCCTCTGTGCTGCATGACTGAAATTCCAGCGTATAAAACACTGTCTGCCTTGTATGTAAACAGTACAGCAAACCTTCGCCTTCCTCCTACTCGACTGAGGGCTTTACAATGCCATGGAAATATTTCATTACCTTCAGGAGAAGCCTCTCTCTCTCTCTCTCTCTCTCTCTCTCTCTCTCTCTCTCTCTCTCTCTCTCTCTCTCTCTCTCGCATTTGAAGGCAAAGATGACAACCGAAATAAAATGGGCCCAGCGGACCGGGAATGCAATCTCCCCAGCTCGTAAAAAAATGTATATATATACATACAAGCGAATCAGGACCAGGAAATTCCGAAGATGAAGACTCAACTTGAAACAGATGGATATGAAAAGGACAATGGCAGTCCCCGAAGTAAAAAAAAAAAAAGAAGAAGGCGATGCAGGTGAAATATTCCAAGAGAGAAAACTTGATTTCAATCTCCAGCCCCTTCTTCTTTTGCTCGGTTCACCCTCTCCCCCCCCTTCCTTCCTAACTCTCCCTCCCCCAATTCCCCTCTTCTCCTCCTCTTCCCCTCCCCGCCAACCTACCTCCCCCACCATCTGAAGTTTGCAGTCATGAGAGAGGGATGGAAAAAGAGGCGTGGTGTTTGCAAAGTCGAGGACCTGGAGTGGGTATTGACATGACAAGAGGCGTAGCTTGGTTTGTTTCGTTCCAGGCTTTCATGGAAGTGGAAGCTGGTTTGTTGATAGGATTTACTGACATGGGATTCGTTCACAGGCTTTCATGGAGGTGGAGATGGAGCAGGAAGGGATTTACTGACATGGGATTACCCAGTCAAGAGTGGAGCTGGGGTGTGATGGGGGATTTACTGACATGGGATTACCCAGTACACTAACTCTCTTCAATCTGGAAGTGGAGCTAAGGTAGATGTCATCGGAGATTTACTGAGATTATAATTCCCAGTACACTATCTGTCTCCATCCTGGAGGTGGAGCTGGGGCAGATGTAATGGGAGATTTACTGACATGGGATTACCCATTGCACTAAATTTCTCCATCCTGGAGGTGGAGCTAAGGTAGATGTGATGGGAGATTTACTGACATGGTAGTATCCATTACAATAACTTAATAACTTTCTTTACCCTGAAGAGGACAGTAGGATGAGGACTACGTGAGTTAACGCAAGGTACTGTTTGCATCAAAGTCCTGACTATAGAATAATAAAACAAATAAAATTTGTTGACAATATAATATAAAATGTAATCCACTCACTTTCTTTATCCCGAAGATATTAGCGAGAGATCTATGTCAATAAAATCAAACTAACCACTTTTATCAAAATCGTAAACAAGAAAAATCAAAACAAAGTAAAACAGTTCATGAACTACACATTTCACATGGAAAGGCCACTTTCTTCAAATAAATCGTAAAGCGTTTCTTTATGAATGTAATGTGGAATGCAGTATAATATAAGTAATGGGCAGTGATTACGCTGACTAATTACTCGCCTAATGGGTAACAGGCAAAACACTAATAAGAACGAGCAATAAAAAAAAAAAAGAGTTAGGGGTTTACAATAATCTTGCTCGACCGAAAATTAAAACATTTTCTCAAAACACAAAAATATATATTATCTGGATACAGATAGTACGAACAATAGTCCCCAGTGATGAAATGGAATTCCATAACAAAAATGTGAAGGCAGGAGAACAGAATGAGAGAAAAGAATGTCTATAAGTTATTAAAATATTTTCATTACAGTAGCTTTTTTTTTTGTCAAGGGAGAACACCTACTGCGTATCTGCTATGCACGCGGAATGTCATTTTACTTTTTAAAATTTTATAACATGCACGTGGAATGCAATTTTCAAAATTTTATAATATTTTGACTTTTAAAGGGCGATTCTGAGCCTCAGGCCAACTGTTCTTTCAGTATAATGAATAATAACGAATGAAACCCATGTTTTTTTATAATAACAGCTGCCCACTTTTCACATTATCATATGCTAACTGTATATCTATTTCTCGTTATAAGACAAATAATTAGGAGATAGACAATGGTTTGGCTGTTTAAGATTTAAAGGAGAAATTAGGAATCAGGTTTTGTTTATGTCCTAAACTCAGAGAAGCTCTTGAAATGAGTCAAGTATTTACACAGACTTAATATAGTAGAAAAGCTTAAAATAAAAAAATTATCATTTAATGTAAATTTATCCAAAAATTTTAGATGTATTTACGTTGTAAATCACTTACTGGTTTACCTGTCTTACAAACTTTGCCACAGAAATGGAAGTAAGCATACTCACTCCTATTAATACATACACATGTATATGTATGTATGTGTGTGTGTATATATATATATATATATATATATATATATATATATATATATATATATATATATATACATATATATGTATATATATACTGTGGTTGTGTATACTATCTGTGGCGAAATGTGTGTGTGTGTGTGTGTGTGTGTTTGTTCAATTGTGGGTGTGTTGCAGATTTTAAATATTCATGGCCCTGACGTTCCTTTTCCGCCCCCAATTATTTTACAGATTAGAAAAAATCAGACGTCGGAAACTATTTCGATGATAACAACTCTATAAATAACGGAAAATCTGCAATTATTACTTCCCTCAACCTTAAAATTAAATTTATACTTTTGCCATACGGTTGTCAGTTCAATGATATCATTACGGAAATTTAATATGCGTCCTAATCAGCAAACTCTAGTGGTGAGGAAAGGAAGGTCTCGACATTATCATAATATGATAAAAAAAAACTATTTTCAAATAAATTTCATCTGTATCATAATAGATTATTTGGGAGTTTAAATAAAAAAAATGAAGGGAAAAATTATTCCCAGCGTAACAGAATATTAGTACTGTAGTGCTGCACTGGGAAAACTCTACGGATATAGCAACCCATGTTTCACTTACTCTAAACTTTTCCCGATCCCTCAGTCCGGCTTAGGTTATTAACGTTATATATTTAGTGCCGCGAAAAAATGCAATATATAATGTAAAAGAAAAAAAGTGATTTTTACTGCAGATAAATCTCTATAAGAGCTTTCTAAATTTAGTCAACATGAAGTAAAGTAATAATTGATCATTATCATGGCTTCGTATTTTACTTTGCGTAATTTCAATAATTCGAACATTACAATTTCGACCCATTTTCTTCGTTTCTAATACTAAAATATAATAATAACAATCTTATATTACCTGCTTTATTCTACAATTTAATATCCTCTTTTATTCTACAATTTAATATCCTCTTTTATTCTACAATTTAATATCCTGAGTAGACTTTTTCTCAGACTTTTCTCAAGGTTTCCAAGAGACATTATCAAATATACTCGAATAAAAGCCTCCACAAAAAAAAATAAATAAAAAAAATAAAACGTTCTCCTTTCCCTAGGCAAAAGAAATAGACACAGTAACCCTAGGGGAAAGTTCCCTTTGTCCCTGGATTAGCCGTGTTCTTAAAAGATTAGAGAAGCATTGTGCGGGATTGGGAAAAGGAGAAGTTACATTTGCCGGATTAACTACGAATTTCCGTAGGAAGTCGACACGAAAATTCACTTCTTGTTTTCCGTAGAGTGTGATTGGTCCTGAGATAATGAACGGGCAGGTTTATTCATCTGTTTGTTTTTTATTATAGGATGAACAAAACAAGCACGCGCATGCATGCACATACGCACACATTAATATTTATAATATATATTTATATACAGATAAAAAAATAATTTATATATAAAATATAATTTATATATGTGTGTGTATATATATATATATAATTTGTATGTATGGACGTGTGTGTGATTGTGTGTGTGTATATATATATATATATATATATATATATATATATATATATATATATATATATATATATATATATATATATATATATATATATATATATATAAAATTTATCAGTCACAAGGCACATATTATTTGTGACCATCCTATCAGAATAAACGACCTGGACTAAAAAGTGAATTCTTCAGCAGCCTCACACAAACAAACAAACAAACAGAATTAAAGAAAGTCTCTCTTTATAAGAGAAACATTAGACGGTACCAAGTCTTTAATAACCTCAAACCCTCCTTGTTCCAAAACTTTTGTTTCAGATTCAATCACAATGGGCTGTCTCAAGCACTCTTCCGAGAACGTTTGAATTCGTGTCGTGCCGTGTCTTATCTGTATCAGAACTGACCATTTTCGCTGTATTGTTTTGGGTTTTTAATGACAAATCACCAGGAAAGCAATTTTGATCCGTGAGGCAGGAATGAGTGATTTGATAGTGTTCAGTAGGATGGATTAAGTAGGTGAACATTAAGACATGATCAGTGAGTTTTTGAAGAAGGCCTTGTTCTCTCTCTCTCTCTCTCTCTCTCTCTCTCTCTCTCTCTCTCTCTCTCTCTCTCTCTCTCTCTCTCTCTCTCATTTATTTCTGGAACATACACACCAAAGCAAGCACACTAAACATTAAACCCATAATTATACATACATCTCTCTCTCTCTCTCTCTCTCTCTCTCTCTCTATTTTATACAAACATCTCTCTATCTCTATTTTTATATATTTATATACATATATACACATATATATATATATATATATATATATATATATATATATATATATATATATATATATATATATATATATATATATATATATATATATATATATATATATATAAAGAAAAAAATATGTACGCGTGCTATAAACTCACCCATAAATACATTATCCAAAACGCAAACAAAACAAGTACAACCTCACCCCATCACCCAACCAAACCCTAACTCTTAACCCATTAAAAACCCCGCCCCCAAAAAAAAATCCCACTTTCCACTCGGCAACACAGAACCCAAACAAACGCCCTTAATCCATCTCTTAATGGCGAGGCGTCTCTTCTGCCATTACCCAACACGAGGCGACTGCAGCGGCAGCAGCGCTGCTTGCCAGCAAATTGATAGCAATGTCGCGAGAGCGGGATACACGGAGACCTGTCTGAAGACGATGGGAATCCGAAACTGATAGCCGAGGCTGAGAAATGCAGGTGATTACAGCTGTGCTGCGAGGAACGCCGGGAGAATGGGACGTGGATGATGATGATGATATTATTATTATTATTATTATATTATTATTATTATTATTATTATTATTATTATTATTATTATTATTATTGCTGTTGTTGTTGCTGTTTGTGTTGTTGTTTTAATTTATATATATGTATATATGTGTGTATGCGTGTTTGTATATATGTATATGTATATATAATCTTATATATATACATATATATAATGTATACATGCATATTATTATTATTATTATTATTATTATTATTATTATTATTATTATTATTATTATTATTATTATTATTATTAGGTCTTTTCATTAATATATATATATATTAGTTGGAACTGAAAACTATTATTATTATTATTATTATTATTATTATTATTATTATTATTATTATTATTATTATTATTATTATTATTAGGGTCTTTTCATTAATTGGCAACGTTATTTAGTTAGAGCTGAAAATCCAAAATATAAAATGAAAAGGAGGTAGAGGCTAAAAGAGAATTGAAAAAGATGGCCATCTCTCTCTCTCTCTCTCTCTCTCTCTCTCTCTCTCTCTCTCTCTCTCTCTCTCTCTCTCTCTCTCTCTCTCTCTTTCCCGGGGAGAATAGAATCCTTCTTCCGGAAAGCTGGTGTAATCCACAATGGCCAGGACCTCTCTACAGAGAAAAATAACTTCATAACTTATAATCTCTTATAATCCCTGACCATTCCGACCATTTGGAACCAAGAGGTCGGTGAAAGGGTTTCACCTGACTGTCTCCCTCCTTTCCAAATAAGACAGGAATTTTAGAGGTATGATGTGCGTGTCCAGTCGTTTCAATATTGCATAAAATATTGGAGGTCACTTGGACAGACTGCGTTCTGATGAATGCAAGTTTTTATATTCTTGTGAATGAAGATATTAAATCTGCAGTTATGATGTACAGATCCAGTCTTTTCAATATGTTGTAAAATCTACATTATTATTATTATTATTATTATTATTATTATTATTATTATTATTATTATTATTATTACTTAGTTTTATTATGCAGCCTTCCGTATTTTTGTGAATGACAAAGTCATTTAGCCTAAGATTGTGAGAACAGCGGTCGTAACAAACTCAAGAGATCGATGGATATTTGTCTGGTGGTTGGAGAAAAGGTGGTATATTTGATATCATGAAATTATTGAAATTACTGTTACTCATAATTCGACTTCACCGTACGAAATACTGTACTTGTGTATAACCGTCTGAAGTCTTCATTGATGTTGTTCATCCTTAATAATGCGGAGAGTTTTACTGAACTATAACATTTGTTCATACTTACAGAGCATAATAATAATAATAATAATAATAATAATAATAATAATAATAATAATAATAATAATAATAATAATAATAATAATAATAATGATGATGGTGATTATTATTATTATTATTATTATTATTATTATTATTATTTTTATTAATCAACCTGTAGGTGTTTAAAAATTAAAGAAATCATCAACAACTAATAATAATAATAATAATAATAATAATAATAATAATAATAATAATAATAATAATAATAATAATAACAACAACAACAACAACAACTACAATAATAATAATAATAATAATAATAATAATAATAATAATAATAATAATAATAATAATAATAATAATAATAATAATCCACTTTCAAAGAAACTGTTTACTGCCTCCCCCCCCCCCCGAAGGACTTTATGACCTCTTAGGGTTTTCAGACAACGCATTCAGGGACAGGACTTCCATCATTCTCTTAGAGAGAGAGAGAGAGAGAGAGAGAGAGAGAGAGAGAGAGAGAGAGAGAGAGAGAGAGAGAGAGAGAGAGAGAGTCCTTGTACCCTGCTCTTACGACAATGCTATCAATTTACTGGCCAGAGATCCTGCAGTCCCATGGCTCTCAGTATTCCTTGGGGAAATTTCGCAGTATTATTTGAAAGTGGTGTATATTTTAAATTTATATGCTGTATATACAGTATATGTATATATATATATAATGTATATATAATTTTATATATATGCTTATATATATAATTATATATATTATACTCGTATATAGGGACAGGAATGTTGCAGTCAAAACGAACGTTTATTAAAATAAAAAATAATTTCATGAAAAATCTGGTAAACTTTGATTTACTTCCATTGGTTATTATATATTATATTATATTATATTATATTATATTATATTATATTATATTATATTATATTATATTATATATTATATTATATTATATTATATTATACTATATTATATTATATTATATTATATTATATTATATTATATTATATTATATTATATGGTAATTATATTATATTATTATTAATGGTATTATATTGTATTATATTAAATTATATATTGTATAGTAAATTTTGAGTTATTTCCAGTGGAATTATATTATATTATATTATATATCCTACGATGTCTTGAAGTCGGCACCAAATCTTACGCCCGAAATCCCAGTTTGGGGGTTGAGGGGGGGGAGGGGTGACAAATGCCCTCCTTGTTAGATGCCAAATAGATGGCCGTGCCCTGACACGAAATTCATGGGGCCACTTAAGGAAATGATGGAAGTCGAGAATGTAATTGAAACGCTCTCCTTGCAATGCTCCTGCAACAAACACACGAACACACACACACACACACACATACTTACTCAGCACGAGGCTCTCAAACTGCAAGATGTTTAGGCGACTCGTATCCCATTTGTTACCGCTCGTGACGCGGGGTAATCTCAGGGCGTTAGATGTGTTAATAATGATGTCGACTTGAAAACTATTTTTCAAATGGTATAAAGTTTCGCTTTTGAGGTTTTGTGATGGTTCCTGGAGAGGTTTTGCCGTTTGTGACGTTTGGCTGTATTTGGTGTTACTTATTACATTTTTTTTTTAATATTACTAAGTATTCGTAGCTTGTGAATACGTTTAACGAAGTAAGCTTATGTAAGGATGATATAGATACAATTATTTTTTTCTTAAGTTAAATTAACACATTATATATGTATGTGTATATGTATATATATACTATATATATATATATATACATGTATATATATATATATATATATATATATATATATATATATATATATATATATATATATATATATATATATATATATATAGTGTAGAATCTACTAGTCACTTATTACCAGATATACATGTAACTGTAATAGCCACAATGACCTCTTAACTTCTAGAATTCTTCGCTTTTTGGACACTACAAAGACTTAAGATCCAAGTACAAGAAATATGAAATATGAATAAATTATATATTATATATATATATATATATATATATATATATATATATATATATATATATATATAGTAGGAAATGAAATACACAGCTACGAAAGGAAATTACTGATGCAGAAACAAAACAAAAGCTATAAAAATTTCAGAAGCAAAGACTTCCCCACGTCTTATGCCATGACCGACTGCAACAGCTTCTTTCGTAATGCCAAAAGGGGTATTTAAAATTTTACGCCTTTCTTTTTATCAAGCCTCGGGCTCCTCCGCGTCTGAAACTTTCATCTCAAAACACAGCAACAGCTGCGTAAATAAAGTCTTGTATCCTACGTTTAGGGGCTGACAGTACAGTACTCTTATCGGAATGAGGCCCCTCTCAGTGCCAAGAATATTCCAGCTTGTGATTTGAATTTTAGATGCAGCGTCTCACTTCATATTTCTGTGGTTGGCATTATTCCATTTTGCTGGTTGTAGATTATAAGCAATGCATATTTCATGGAGGCGTTTCCAAAGTAGGTTCACAGTCCTGGCTTTTCTCTCTCTCTCTCTCTCTCTCTCTCTCTCTCTCTCTCTCTCTCTCTCTCTCTCTCTCTCTCTCTCTCTCTCTGTACCTTATTTTCTGAATTATCAAACTCATTTTTCATGGTTGGGTAGGTAGAAATTATACTTACAGAAATTTAACAGTCCATCGCTCTCTCTCTCTCTCTCTCTCTCTCTCTCTCTCTCTCTCTCTCTCTCTCTCTCTCTCTCTCTCTCTCTCTCTCTCTCTCTCTCTCGCACTTTATTTTGGGTGCCATTAACTCACTTCCATAATATGGTAGGGAGATTTATATTTAGAGAATTATCTATCAATTCACACACTCCAAATTTATCCTTACAAAGCCAGTAACATTCGTCCTAAACATCAGATTAGTTTATAATACCTTTCAAACTCTTCTTTGTTGTACAATTATGAAAAATATCAGAGTCGTATTCCACGGAATTCCCCATATTTCACTGTCAAAGAAAATTCAAATATCGAGACAAACCCACCCACATTGTTTCTTTAGTGAAATATACAGCACACTACGATTCACTAAAGAGAATTTTCATTTATTACCATTCAAGAGCAATGCCGTTAGGCCTATGGTACACAGAACATGCCAATATGCCAGTCTTATGGGCACTGACAAAAGCAAGTATAATTTCATTGCTTTACATCTGATCCAAGTACAAAACGCGCCTAATAGGGAATTATACCGTCAACAATTCGTTAGAGAACCACTTACAGTACTTTCAAATTCATTCCCTCAATATGTAGGGCATTCATTTCTGAGTTTTGTTTTTTTTTGTTTTGTTTCTGTAAAAGAGAACTATTGAGATGGCTATTTGTCTGTCCGTCCGCACTTTTTCTCTCTCCCTCAGATCTTAAAAACTACTAAGACTAGAGGGCTGCAAATTGGTATGTTGATCATCCACCCTCCAATCATCAAACATACCAACTTGCAGCCCTCTAGCCTCAGTAGTTTTAATTTTATTTTAGGTTAAAGTTAGCCATAGTCGTGCTTCTGGCAGCGCAACAACACAGGCCACCACGACCGGCTGAGAGTTTCATGGGCCGCGGTTCATACACCCTAAATATAATCTATTAAATATAATGGTCATTATCTTTCTTGTAAAACAAAACTGGTACAGTCCACAAAAATAGTTTAATGTAATTCCTAAAATGACAAAGGGCGGTGAAAACAGCCTTGGTTTAAATACTCTGTGCATGTTTATGATTGATAATAGTAATACCTGTACCTTCTGATTCCAGGGAAGAATGATTACACTAAGAGTTTCTTTTGGGGGGGGACTAATAAAAGCATGTTCATGTCACGCACGTAATATAAACAAAAGAATCATGAGACAGAATACGCGTTATGAAAATGTAACGGCGTGACAAATGGAACACAAGTATTTTCTGGGAATAAACAGCCCAAATGTGTCACATTCTCAGCTTAAAATACTCTTTGCTGAGAGAGAGAGAGAGAGAGAGAGAGAGAGAGAGAGAGAGAGAGAGAGAGAGAGAGAGAGAGAGAGAGAGAGAGAGAGAGAGGCATCTCATGAAGCACTATAAACTATGTTATTACAGTATTTCAGCAGGGAAGAAAATGTATGCGAGACCTACCTGTGTAATCAAAAGAAAAAGTGTAATTGTGGAGAATATTTTCTGCCCAGAGAGAATGTACTTCGAAACAAATATTCCTTGAATATTAACATGCTTTCTTTTTTCCTTTTCCCTAAAGAAAACTGTAAAAAAAAAAAAATGTAGACGTGGAGAATATTTTAATATTTTCTGCCTTGAGTGAATGTACTTCGAAACAAATATTCCTTGAATATTACACTGCTTTCTTTTTTACTTTTCCCTACAGAATACTGTAAAAAAATATTAAAAATATTTCAACCTTTGTGTTATCATTTATATAAAACAGAATCTTTGTGACGTTAACTGTAGTAAACTGGCAATTTAAAGTTTTTATTTATAGGACCCTTATCTCCTCCTGCTCCTCTATAATAAAAGAACTTCGAAAAACCTTCCAATCTTTCTGTCTTGATTTATAAACAACAGGATCTTGGTGACGTTAACTGAAATAAACTGGCAATTTACGATACTTTTATTTGTATTTCACTGACCCTTATCTCTCCTTGCTTTGCTATAAAAAAAAACTACAAAAAAACTTCTAGTCTCTCTGTCGTCATTTAGAAAAGACAGGATCTTTGTGACGTTTATTAAAATAAACTAACAGTTTAAGTTTTTTTTTATTTAAATGACCCTTTCTCTCCTTGTTTTTCTATTAGAACCTACAGAAAAAAAAAAACTTCCTCCCTTTCCGTCGACATTTAGAAACGACAGGATCTTTGGGACGTTTACTGAAATAAGCTGACAATTCAAGATACTTTTTTTCTTAATTCAAATGGCATTTCCATAAAAAAACAAAAAACAAAAAAAAATTTCTAACCTTTCTGTAAACGTATCCTTGTCTCTCCTTGCTTTCCCATACAAAAAATTTAAAAAAACTTCCGACTTTTCTTTGTCATTTACAAAAGACAGGATCTTTGCGGCGTTTACTGAAATAAATTGGCAATTCAAGATACCTTTTTTTTCAGTATTCAAATAATCCCTGTCTCTCCCCTTTGCTTTTCCATAAAAAAACTACATAAAAAAACCTTCCAACCTTTCTGTCGTCATTTACAAAAGACAGGATCTTTGCGACGTTAACTGAAATAAACTGGCAATTCAAAGTACACCTTTTTATTCAATAATCCCTGTCTCTTTTGCTCTTTCATAAAAAAACTAAAAAAAAAAAAAATTCCAACCCTTCTGTCGTCATCTATAAAAGACAGGATCTTTGCGACGTTAACTGAAATAAACTGGCGATTTAAAGTACCTTTTTATTTTTGTACCTTTTTTAAAAACTACTAAAAACTTTTTTGTTTCGTTAATAATAAACTGGCTCAAAGTACACCTTTTTATTCAATAATTGCTTTTTCCATAAAAAAAACTAAAAAAAAAACCTTCCAGCCTTCCTGTCGTCATTTAAAACAAAACGTTAACAGGATTTAAAGTACGTTTTTATTTTTGTTTCAATTAAAAAAAAACTGAAAAAAACTGTCATTTACAAAAGACAGGATCTTTCGACGTTAACTGAAATAAACTGGCAATTCAAAGTACACCTTTTTATTCAATAATCCCTGTCTCTTTCGCTCTTTCATAAAAAAACTAAAAAAAAAAAAAAATTCCTATCCTTCTGTCGTCATCTATAAAAGACAGGATCTTTGCGACGTTAACTGAAATAAACTGGCGATTTAAAGTACGTTTTTATTTTTTGTTTCAATTATCCTGACTCCTTTGCTTTTCCATAAAAAAACTACATAAAAAAACCTTTCCAACCTTCCTGTCGTCATTTACAAAAGACAGGATCTTTGCGACGTTAACTGAAATAAACTGGCAATTCAAAGTACACCTTTTTATTCAATAATCCCTGTCTCTTTCGCTCTTTCATAAAAAAAACTAAAAAAAAAAAAAATTTCCTATCCTCCTGTCGTCATCTATAAAACACAGGATCTTTGCGACGTTAACTGAAATAAACTGGCGATTTAAAGTACCTTTTTTCTGGTGCTTATTTGTCAGCAGCGTCCTGAGACAATCAATTAGAAAATACCGCCGCCCCCCAAATTCGTTTCAGGCCGAGGTAAAATTATCATTCATTCTCCGGGGGGAGCGAGATCACCTCGGTCTGTTCTCGAGAGAGAAAATTGTGCAGGAATGTGACTTTCTTTTTTTTTTTCTTTCGTCTTTTCCCCTGAAAGCAAATAAAAGACTGGTGGGGAGTGGGAAGGGGGGAGAGGGGAAGGGAGGAGGGGGTGGATAAAGAACGGCTTTAATAGAGGAGAGGGCCGGCGAGGAAAAACCAAGAAAGAACCGACGGAATTCTGTTATCTTTTAAGGACCTATTGAACGCTGCCTCCCTCCTTCCCTCTCTGTCTCCGGCTCTCTGATGAAACTTGCAAAGAATGCAATTACGGAGACTAACAAATTCTGGACATTTTATAGTGTCTGAGGCAAAATGCTCTAAGTCACCGTTGCTATTTATGGCCCGCCTAGCAAACGGGAGTTTTTGGAGGGGGGGGGGGAAGGCTGGGGTATGGAAACGGTATATATTTCCTCCCTGATAAATGAAATCAGATAAGGCATGAATGTTGCGGCCTCTTTGTAGAAACGGCAGTTAAAAATGATATATGGAATGGTTTGTGTATTTTCTTTAAAACGGTGAATTTCGTGGGGTTTACATGTAGGGATAAGTGAAGTCACTTTTAATTTTAGAGACAGTTTTAGGTAATTATTAAGAGCTAGGAGTGTTTTAACTCTCTCTCTCTCTCTCTGGAACATCCTGCATTTTAATGCAGGATCCTGCATTTTAATGCATATATATATATATATATATATATATATACATATATATATATATATATATATATATATACATATATATATATATACACCAGTGCATATTTATATGTTTAAAAGTACCTACGACAGACATCAGGATTAGCATCTCTCTCTGTCTCTCTCTCTCTCTCTCTCTCTCTCTCTCTCTCTCTCTCTCTCTCTCTCTCTGTGTGTGTGTGTGTGTGTGTGTGTGTGTGTTTGTGTATAGAACGACTTGCATTTTAATGCAGATATATATAAATTAGCACCTCTCTCTCTCTCTCTCTCTCTCTCTCTCTCTCTCTCTCTCTCTCTCTCTCATTCATCAAACAAACCACCGAACCAAAAATAAAAGAAAACACTTCCCGAATAACCAAAAAAAAAAAAAAAAAGATGCTCAAAGAATTCTATATAAAAAAATCTAGACACAAACTCAGAACCCTCTCCCCAAAATCGGCCCGGATTCACGGGAGCGGAAGAGATGACAATATCGTCTTGAAGAATCACAAAAGGAATCGGAGGCTAATACTCGAATCTCCGAAACTCAAAGAGAATCACGAATGAATATTCTTGCGTTGCGCGTAGCATTTCGGAGACCTTCGGAGGCCACCCTCAGATCTCTCAATCTCTTTTCTTTCTCGCTCTTTTTTTTTTATTTTATCTCTCTCCGAAGATGTGTCACAATTCATGCAGATAATCCAGTTTTTCGCATGGGCGAGATCAGTAAAAATCCCGTGACTTCTTTTTTTTTTTTATTCTTAAAAGGAGGTCTTTAAAATAAAAAAAAAGGTTGTGCTTTTTGTCTTCCGCGTAGAGAATCGCTGGATATTGCTGTTTGGGTCGTGGGGTAAACCATTGCGATATTGGTTTGGGGAATTCAATTGTTCACCTGCTCTCGGGAAAAAAGCGAATTTGAATTCAATTATATGAATTGAAATGCGAGAGCATCTGTTCCTCTTTAGATATGCTTGTTTCCTAAAATTGCTTTGTTTATGCAGAAAACAAATAATGCACTTAATTGCAATGATAATTTTATTTTCGGTTAATCTATGCATGGAAAGATTTCACGAAGCGATATTATCAGTTCATTAGACATCATTTTAGATATGTTTGTTTCCTAAAATTGCTTTGTTTATGCAGAAAACAAATAATGCGCTTAATTGCAATGATAATTTTATTTTGGTTAACCTATGCATGGAAAAGGTATTACGAAGCAACATTATCAGTTCATTAGACATCATTTAAGATATATTTGCTTCCTCAAATTAATTTGCTTAGACAGAAAAAGACACTTAATTGAAATGATAATTTATATCTTGGTAAATCTATGGCACAGTAAGATATTACAAAGCAATAACATCAACTCATTAAACATCATTGTTTCCTAAAATGGGTTTATGTTTTCCTTTGACTTTTAAGAAAAGCTATTCTTATTGTAATGAATACTTTAAAAGAAGTTAATTTGCATTAGCATATATAGTGAAATAAATTACAGGAATGGTAACAAGTAAATTCCCCTTTTCAGAATGAATTATTTTTTTCTCGCATATTCATGGAAAAAGTATAAATAAATGGGAAAATTCTAATGGTCGTTAATATGCATCAACGTACCTAAGACAACGGATTATGACAAATGTGTGTGTGCGTGTGTGTTTGTATTTGCGTATGGAATTCTCAACTTCATGCTTTCCGAAAATACAAAATTTTGTAACATTATTACACAATTTACATTAATTCATAAACAAGTGACTTTTCAAATATGAACTTTCAACAGCACGGAGAAAAAATCAACTCATAAACAAGCGACTTTATCAAATCAATTTAATTAATGTTTGTGTAACTTACTGAGCGACCAGAACGTATGAAAAATCAAATATCAATTCTAATAAACATCAATTATCCTAAAGTTCCATGAAAAAAAATTAAAGCTAAATTAAACAGGACTTATGAACAATCTAATATCAATTCTAATAAACTGCAATCATCCTCTAGTTCCATTTCTATAATAAAAATTAAAGCTAAATTAAACAGACCTTATAAACGATTTGATATCAGTTTTAATAAACAGCAATCATCTTCAAGTCCTATAAAAGAAATTAAAAACCGAATTAAACAGAACTTATGAACATTCAAATGATAGTTCTAATCTACATCAATCGTCCCAGAGTTCAACAAAAAAAAAAAATAAAAAAAAGCCAAATTAAACAGAAAGTGAAAACTCGACCACAGCAATCTGTCCCGAGTTCAACCAAAATAAATAAATAAATAAATAAAGTCAAATTAAAGCAGAAAGTGAAACCCCAACCAGAGCAATCGGCCCCAATTAAAAGAAAATAAAAAACCCAAATTAAAGCACAAAGTGAAACCCCGACCACAGAAATCGGCCCCGAGTTCCATAAATAAAAATAAAAAATTTAAAAAGCCAAATTAAAACTGGAAGTGAAACCCCGACGGCCCCTCGGAACGAAATCAAAACCAATGGGAAAATCTTCGAGCGTCGGGCCCGCAATTTGGGGCGAACGCAATAAACCCGGAGTGATTATATACCTTTCGACCGGGGCTCCAATTGGCAGATAGTTAAGGGAGACTGCGGACTTCCCGAGGCCCTTCGGAATCCAAAGAACCCGATTGGAGCCGATGGTCGAAGAGCTGACTCCCACCTAGAATTCCTGATGAGGTTGTTACAATCCCCAGCTCGCGGGAGGCCAGGTTAAGGGGAGGAAGGGGAGAGAGAGAGAGAGAGAGAGAGAGAGAGAGAGAGAGAGAGAGAGAGAGAGAGAGAGAGAGAGAGGAGGCTGTCTGTTCCCGTCCGGTGGATGCAAAATGGTGTGCAGTAGTTTTTTGAACGGACGTCTAGAGGAGTTTTTCTCTCTCTCTCTCTCTCTCTCTCTCTCTCTCTCTCTCTCTCTCTCTCTCTCTCTCTCTCTCTCTCCTTCATGCAATCTTTCTTGTAACATTGTAACTGCAAATTACATAGGATCTCTCTATGTCCATCACCCACTTAATCATTCCTGTACCTACAAATTACTTGGGGAATATCTCTCTCTCTCTCTCTCTCTCTCTCTCTCTCTCTCTCTCTCTCTCTCTCTCTCTCTCTCTCTCTCATGCAATCCTTCTTGTATCTAAAAATTAGGTGTTTGTTTGTCTGTCTGTTTGTCTGTCATAGAGTCCTTCATATACCTATAATCAACAGAGAATGACCATGTAATGTGTTATGGAAATTTCTTTCATAAATTATATCATTTTGCTGAAACACACCTACATGTGAAACTGAAGAAATGTGTGCAGTTGATTAATTATTTATTATTATTATTATTATTATTATTATTATTATTATTATTATTATTATTATTTATTATTATTATTATTATTATTTCTAACATTCCCATTTGTTGATTACCATAAAGAAAATAATTCAATGGTGATATTATAAATGCATCAACCTGTTGAAATTTTTGTTCGAGGAATTGACGTGAACAGAAATTAATAAAAAAAAATTATCGATAATTCAGAACATGTACCCGTTTCTTTCCAACTGCAGGTAAATTTCTATATTTACCACCAATGGAAGCATAACTCGAAATTATTTCCTCAGAAACTGAATCTGTCCAAATATAGTTTTAGTGAATAACTAAAAAAATTATTTGAAAAAATTGACTAACAACTCACAAATATCAAAATTCTCCTAGACTGCATAAATTCCCCATTTAGAAAAACATGCCTGTTCTCTAAAAAAGTTAAAGTAAAAAATGTGCCACAGTCTCTTCGGTGCAAACGAGTTCTCTGTACAGCGCACAATCAAGGCCACCGAAAATAGATCTATCTTTACGTGGTCTCGGTATAATACTGTATGAGCCGCGGCCCATGAAACTCTCAGCCAGCCGTGGTGGCCTGTGTTGTTGCGTTGCCAGAAGCACGATTATGGCTATCTTTAACCTTAAATAAAAAAAAAAAAACTACTGAGGCTAGAGGGCTGCAATTTGTTGTGTTTGATGATTGGAGGGTGAATGATCACCATACCAATTTGCCGCCCCCTAGCCTCAGTCATTTTTAAGATCTGAGGGCGGACAGAATAAAGTGCGGACAGAATAGTGTACGGACAGAATAAAGTGCGGACAGAAAAAAGTGCGGACGGACAGACAAAGCCGGCACAATAGTTTTCTTCAACAGAAAACTAAAACGTAGCTATTCTATTCTTCAAAATCACATACCTACTCACCGAAAAGAAAATTTGTAACAACTGAAAGCAACGCCAAAACTCGGATACCGAGAACGCCCACCAGTCTTCGAAATGTGAGGAACGGAAGACTATATATCTTAATTAGCATGGGGGCCATCCGTCACAATTACCTGGATTTTCCGTTTGCTTTCTATTAAGGCTTCTGTATAAACATGTGGATGTTTGCCCGTAGAGGTGTAAGGCAAGTACTGTGTGGACGCACATCGTCGCTTACACATGTAAGCGTATGTGCATGTGTGTGTGTATGTATATATGTATGTATATGTATATATATATATATATGTATATATTTATTTTATACTATATTTATAGTTTAAAATATATATATATATATATATATATATATATATATATATTGTAAAATATCAATATTATAAAAATGTATATAAATATATAAAATATATATATATAATATATATATATATATATATATATATATATATATATATATATATATATTATAAAATATATATACATCAATATATACATATAAATATAAATATGATATAAATGTGTATATATATGTATATATATATATCATACACATATATATATGCATTAACTGTAAGGAAAACCTAATGGTTCAATTCAGATTAAAATGCGTATGCATACATGTATGCACATTAGTATGTACGTATGTATGTATATACAAGAATACACATTGCCTCTGAAAAGTTACCATTAACTTATCGAAAACATGTCAAACACCAACAAAACAAAGAATGTCAACTGCGAGGCAATTCGCTTGATACCCGTTACCCAAACCTGCGGGGTTTTGTAGCCTGTCGTAATTCCGCTATTAGCGAAGCGGTATATTGGACACAATTCGCTAATGGACCTCAAATAATAGGATTCGGGTGATATGGACGATATCAAACTTTTGGGGAACTCGAATTAAAACGTAAACAAACATTCCCGGCACAAAGTTGGGAATGTCGAGAGCGACTGCGGAACCAGACGCTATTATTATTATTATTATTATTATTTATTATTATTATTATTATTATTATTATTATTATTATTATTCAAAAGATGAGCCGTGTTCATACGGAACAAGCCCACCACCACAGGGACCACTGGCTCGAAATTCAAGCTTCCAAAGAATATTCGAAAGAGGTAACAGAAGGTAATTGGAAATAGAGAAAGCGGTGATCAGGTATCAGAAAAATAGACAAATCAACAAATTAATAAATAAATAAAAATGCAAGGAAAATATTAAGATACAAGTTGAATCTCCGAAAGCTCTCTGTGTAGATTTATTTTCAAATGTGTTTGTACACATACTTAACTCTGGATTTGTTTCTCCATTTCAAAACTCATATTACCACTGTTTTTAATTAATGGTTTCTAACACGATACTCTCTATTATAGGAAGAAAGTGTCCTAAGATGCAGTAACTATTATGAGTTGAGTTGAGTTGAATACAGAATTTAGGCCAAAGGCCAAGCACTGGGACCTATGAGATCATTCAGCGCTGAAACAGAAATCGAGAATAAGAGGTCTGAAAGGTGTAACAGGAGAAAATACTTCGCAGATGCACTACGAATCAATTGTTAGGAGAAGGTGGAAAGTGAGGTGGAAGAAAGAGAATATGAAAGGAAGTACAGTAAAAGGAACGAAAGGGGTTGCAGCCAGGGGCGAAGGCATGCTGCAAAGGACCTTAAGTAATGCCTACAGTGCACCGCATGAGGTGCACTGATGGCACTAACCTCGTACGGACACAAGCAAACTAACTTTTTCTGTGCAATAAGGTTTTTTTTTTCCAACTTAACTGGTGTGGTTCCTGAAGGTTACAGACTTCTCGTTTCTCGGCAGGTCTTCTGGGATGGGGCTGCTAGACCCACGACCTTTCTTTAGAAAGCAACAGACCGTGGTCCTTACTAAACAGTAATATATATATATATATATACACATGTATATGTGTGTATACATATAAATATATTTATATATGAAAATATATATATTCTCTCTCTCTCTCTCTCTCTCTCTCTCTCTCTCTCTCTCTCTCTCTCTCTCTCTCCCCTGTGATTCAATTTCCACTGGCAAACAGGGAGATTACACAGTTCCCAGATCTGTTTAGCTATCGGGAATGTGAGGTCTATGGTGAGTGCGTATCAACCACGGGCCTTCCTAAATGGATAGGCCTCTTGGACTGAGAACACTTGCTCTAAACAAATAGGCCTATTGGAAAGCTATTAACAGATTCAATCTTGTGTATTTAAAAAGAGTTTACAAACTTTATTAGTTTTTCTCTTCATAATGTTAGTGACTGTACTGATAAAGATACGATTTGAACATGTATATAGAATTATGCCATAAAACTTTTATAATTTTACTGTTTTGGTTCTATGAAAATGTTTGGTTATAATCTACAATAAATGAAGACTTCATTTGAGTAATTACTTTTTGCTCTGCAAAGATAAAATCTTCAAAAGTAACTTAACATTGACATAAGCAATTGCTGCATACTTGTGAAATGAATACTAATCTCTTTTTCTAATTAATATCAGTTAATATGTAATTATGAAAAACTCATCAGATCTAACTGGAAATTGCACTTACGAAAAATACTTTTACGAGAATATTCCACCAGTTTCGATATCTGGACGAAAGCAATATTATCAAACTTATACTGATATAATCCATTGCTGCGCAATTGTAAACTAAATATTATTCATTATTTTTTCTAATTAATAATAATTAATATGTCAATATGAAAAACTCGTCAGGTCAAACAGAAATTCCATTTAAAAAAAAAAATACTTAATGAACACTGCCAGCTTTTGAATTTCAGAAGCACTTACAACCCCAATACAAATTGGTATCGATTTAAATAAACCCTGAATTCAGGGTACAATTTCAGCGATAATGAATGACTGAAAATAAATAAAAAAATATATAACGGACAGAGAGAATTATAATTACGCAGGAACCCATAATCAGTACTGGACTGCAGTTTCATATTAATTTTGATTTTTGCTGTACTGCAGAGCGAAAATAAATATTATGCGAGTCTGTCAAAAACCTGTCACCAAATAGCTGACGTATGTTTTATTATTCATCGACATTCGAAATGTTTTCGAGGATTAGCATACATAACATTAATATTTCTGCGTGTGTTTTGACTGCGCCAGTATGAAAAATTGTTTAATAAATTACTGTCTGAAGGTCAATTTGTAGTAAGTTTTCACATGTACACATATACTTGCACACTCAAACACACACACTTTACGTGCATATATATGTATGTATACAAATACATAAAATTATATAAATATATATTTATGTATGTATATATATATATATGTATGTATATATATATATATATATATATATATATATATATATATATATATATATATATAGAGAGAGAGAGAGAGAGAGAGAGAGAGAGAGAGAGAGAGAGCATACTAACATACATTGAGCTCTGATGTTTCCTAAAGATTTGAATGCATTTATTATTGCAATGCACGATCTTACAACAAACAGAATAGCAGTACTGACCAGAAATAAAAATAAAAAACCTGAAACTTCCGACTTACAAATCATAACCTATGGTCACCAAAAAAAAAAAAAAAAAAAACCCTTAGAAAAAAAGAGAAAGAAAGAATGAGACATCATTTAGCCTACCTGACACTCACCTAACACCCACAACCTTTAGCAATAGACTTTCGCAGCACGATACAAGGGGGGAGAGAGTCTTCCCTCCCCCTCCCCACCCCTTCACACCCCACCCCACCAAAACAGATATTATTTCTATCGCGTTACATCTTTCTAACATGTCTCGGGCAACACGAGCGGAAGTAAGTGGCCGCTCGCCCGCGCTGGTTGTCTCGTAAACACCCGGGCAATTACAGAACTTGTCCCAGCGCGAGGAACAACAGCGCCCGCGAGAATCATTAGAGATTCTTCTCCGGCAATTAACACGATCCGCCTTCCTCTCTCTCTCTCTCTCTCTCTCTCTCTCTCTCTCTCTCTCTCTCTCTCTCTCTCTCTCTCTCTCTCTCTTTCCGTAGTTTCTGGCGAAAACGAGTTTTTTTTTTTGTGGGGGTTTGTGGGAGAGAGACCGTCTTTGTATGAAGATGAGTTCTCTTTTATCTGTGGGGAATTTTTTTATACTGGTCAAATTTGAGTTTTTTGCAAAAATTAGTAGTTAAATTGGAATTATTTTGCTCTCTTGATTTTTGTATTGCAGATATTTCTTGTGATAATATACACATAATATATAGAAAAAATACTTAAGCTTTATGTCTATACAAACATCCATCCTATATATATATATATATATATACATATATATTTATATATATATATATATATATATATATATATATATATATATATATATATATATACATACATGCATACATACATACATATGTTTATATATATATATATATATATATATATATATATATATATATATATATATATATATATATATATATCACAATTAATAGTAATCCCAGTACCCAAAACCCATTCACTGAATGCAATCGTTTTTATGAATGGAATTCCCTGATCAGTGGAAATAATTCCTTTCATCTGAAAGATTCCCAAACTCCGGTTCGTTAGCCCCGAATATTCAACGAAGTCATTATTGATCTCTGATGATGAGAATTTATAATTAAGGAATTCGAAAAGAACGTTTTTCTACTGATAGAAATTGTGCGTTCCGCTTAAATGAAGGTCTTCTTTTATTATTATTATTATTATTATTATTATTATTATTATTATTATTATTATTATTATTATTATTATTATTATTATTATTATTATGTGTGTATATACATAATATACACACACACACACACACACATATATATATATATATATATATATATATATATATATATATATATATATATATATATATATATATATATTGTGTAATTGTGTATGTGTGTGTGTGTGTGTATGTGAGTGCATGTATAGGTATATATGAATTGTACATATACACAGAGTATTTTTTTGTAAATTTGTGTATATTATTAAGTGAATATTATACATGCCAAATATTAACAGAGTTAAAGAAATCCAAAAATTTACTCATATCTGCAAAACCTTCAATTTGACCATTTAAAAAAATTCCCCACAGGAAAAAAAACTTTCTTCGTACAAAATTCAGCTCTCTCCCTCTCTCTCTCTCCCAGCCCCACACCCCACAAAAAAAAAATACCCTCGTTTTCGCCAGAAACAACTGTAAATGATAAAAAAAAATCCCCACAGAAAAAAAAACTTTCTTCCTACAAAGTCCAGCTCTCTCTCCCAGCCCCCACAAAAAAAAACAAACTCGTTTTCGCCAGAAACAACGGAAAGAGAGAGAGAGAGAGAGAGAGAGAGAGAGAGAGAGAGAGAGAGAGAGAGAGAGAGAGAGAGAGAGAGGAAGGCGGATCGTGTTAATCGCCGGAGAAGGATCTCTAATGATTCTCGCGGGCGCTGTTGTTCCTCGCGCTGGGACAAGTTCCGTAATTGCCCGGCTGTTTACGAGACAAGCAGCGCAGGCGAGCAGCCACTTACTTCCACTCGCACCGCCCGAGACATATTAGAAAGATGTAACGCGATAGAAATAATATCTGTTTTGGCGAGGTGGGGTGGGAAGGGTGGGGAGGGGAGGAAGACTCCCCGCTTGTATCATGTGGCGAAAGGCAATTGCTAAAGGTTGTGGGTGCTAGGTGAGTGTCAGTTATATATATATATATATATATATATATATATATATATATATATATATATATATATATATATATATATATATATATATATATATATATATATATAGTATATACCATACAGTCATACATTTCCAGGCACACTGTCAGCATGACATATACCAATAATTCTTTTCAATATCATTTAAACAAGTAAAAAACTAAGAACAATAACAAGCACCTGCAGAAGAAGAAGAAGGAGAGAGAGAGAGAGAGAGAGAGAGAGAGAGAGAGAGAGAGAGAGAGAGAGAACCTAAGAACAAATTACAAGCAAGAAGAAGAAGAAGAAGAAGAAGAAGAAGAAGAAGAAGAAGAGAGAGAGAGAGAGAGAGAGAGAGAGAGAGAGAGAGAGAGAGAGAGAGAGAGCAAATAACTAAGAACAAATTACAAGCACCTGAAGAAGAAGAAGAAGAAGAAGAAGGAGAGAGAGAGAGAGAGAGAGAGAGAGAGAGAGAGAGAGAGAGAGAGAGAGAGAGAGAGAGAGAGAGGCATCTTCCGGGAAAGGGGAGGGAGGGGGACGGGTGGGAGTGGGAAGACATCTTAATGAGCAGCCAGCTATCACGTTAATTGCTAATGATGCGTTATTGCAAGACCTCTCTCATACACAGACGAAGATATCGCGCGCAGGCGCGAGGGCGCTGACTGCGTGTTGCATCGACATTTCAATTACAGCATCGCTCTCCATCATTCTCCGAAGTGGCTCCATAAATTTCGGCGGCGTTGGGGCAGGCACACGTACATACGAACACACACACACACACACACATGCTGTTTGAGATCCACTTCGGACGGGCATTATTCACTCCTGCTAAGCGAGAGGATCGCTTCCGGTTTTGGGGTTGTGAGGTTTGAGGAGGTTTTGAGGTTGTGAATTTTAAATATAATAATAATAATAATGGTTTTTAGAATGACTCTATTTACCTATTCATTAACTTAGAATGACTCTATTTATCTATTTTTTAACTATGTAATTTTTATGGATTTCATTTTTGCATCTTAGTGTTTGTTTTACTTTCAGAAGGTAAGATGATTATGATAATAATAATAATAATAATAATAATAATAATAATAATAATAATAATAATATCAACAATTTTATTCTCAAAATATATCAAATGACAATACCATAAATAGTTTATCATATACTGTAATTTTATTCTCAAAATATATGAAATGACATATTATTATATATATAAAATATATATATATATATATATATATATATATATATATATATATATATATATATATATATATATATATATATATATATATATGCCCATCTCCCAACTTCACGGAAGAAAATCAAGGGATGTCCGAGAAAAGATCATTTTGCTGAATATTGGATTTTTGCCTTCGCTTGCGAGACCAGGGCCATAATAAAAGGGTTTAGGGGGAGGGAGGGGAGAGGGAGGGTTAAGGAGAGGGGGTGATGGATCTCCCCCTCCCCTTGAAGAACCTCGAAGATAAAATATGACGGGCCACTCACTCTTCTTCTCGAGAGAGAGGTTTTTGGCAGTTTTGGGGACCAACCCACCCAGTCATCTGAGGCAGATGTTTTTGCATTTCTGACATATACACTCAAGTGGTCGGTTTTGCAAATGAGGGTTTTTTTTTTTTTTTTAATTTCTTGTTTTTTTTTTCATTTTTAATTCGCGGGGTAATGTTCGATTCGCAAAATGCTCTCGGGTGGGTGGAGGTTTGGCAGTTGTGGGCTGGGAATTTTGATTTCAGGGGAGCTTGTTGAATTTTTAATTTTATATATATATATATATATATATATATATATATATATATATATATATATATATATATATATATATATATATATATATATATATATATATATATATATATATATAACAGGTTATATGTGTTCCTGTGCGCTTATGGAGAGTAAGAGGAAAAAAAAATTCAACAAGCTCCCCTGAAATAAAAATTCCCAGCCCACAACTACTAAACCTCCAGCCATGTATATATATACATACATGCACGTGCACACACACACACACACACACACACATATATATATATATATATATACATATGTTTTATATTTTATATATATATATATATATATATATATATATATATATATATATATATATATATATATTATATATATGTGTGCGTGTGCGTGCGTGTGTTTAAACAAACAAGAGAAAGGAGAATTAATGATTCAGCAGGCTCCCGAAAAGTCAAAATTCCCAGCCCACAACAACCAAACCTCCAGCCACCCGTGAAAAATCCTAATCCGAGAGCATTCTGCGAATCGAACATAACCCTGCGAATTAAAAAAAAAAAAAAAAAAAAAAACCTTCATTTGCAAAACCGCGCTCTCGAGTGTATATGTCAGAAATGCAAAATCGGCCCCTGCTCCGGATGGCTGGGTGGCGTTGGTTCCCAAAACTGCCAAAAACCTCTGGCTCGAGAAGAGTGACTGGCCCCGTCATATTTTATCTTCGAGTTTCTTCGGGAGGAGGGGAGGGAGGGAGAGCCACCCGCCCCCGCCCCCGCCCTCCCCTCACCTCACTCCTAAACCCTTTATTATTGCCTGGGTCTCGCGAGCGAAGGCAAAAATCCAATATTCAGCAAAATGATCCTACTTGGACATCCCCTGATTTTCTCTCGCGAAGTTTGGAGATGGGAGCATCAGGATTATTCCGCGTCCTAATACGAGTTTTGCCAAGGGGAGGTTTCTCTCTTTTTTTTAGCGAGTGATGAGGGGTGTTCTGTAATTGTGTATGTGTGTGTGTGTGTGTGTGTGTATGTATGCACGTATGAATGAATGCATGTATGTGTATGTATATATACTTTTCTTCTTTTATTTAATATGTATTTTTTCCCATTTTTGTATATATACACGATGCCTTCTTTGAAGGACTTTTGATTTATATTATATATAGATATATATATATATATATATATATATATACATATATACATATATATATATATATATATATACATATAAAAGTATATATACATATATATATATATATATATATATATATATATATATATATATATGTATACATATATATATTTATATATACATATACACACACATATATATATATATATATATATATATATATATATATATATATATATATATATATATATATATATATATACACATATATCCTGTACGTATATGTGGTCATAAATTTGACAGTAAATGTCAGCTAGGCAGCGTACACGCTGAATATGTATACATTCATACGTATACATTTACCCTCTGCAACTCTCACTGTTTGTTCATCCATCCGGCCCTGATCGCTGTCGATTCTGAACCGAAGTGTTAAAGCCAAAACCAACCTGAGGCTTTTACCTGTGATCCTGAAGCCCAGGTAGGGAACAGTTTTGGTGCGAAGCTTCGGCTCTCACGTCGAAATTGAGCTTCATAAAAAATAGCCGGAATAAATTGTTCGGCGGCGTCAAACAATAAAACAATTTCGTATTTGAATGCCTATGGTGGAAAATCCTCTTTTTTTTTCCCGGGCTGGAAACAAATGGGTGTGGTATGGAAAGGCTTTCTCATTTTTTTTTTATGACTTGGTTTGTTTTTATTAAATGTTTCATTGGGATAAGGAAGTGATTTTAGCTCTCTGAAAAGAAAACTATTGTGCCGGCTTTGTCTGTCCGTCCGCACTTTTTCTGTCCGCACTTTTTTCTGTCCGACCTCAGATCTTAAAAACTACTGAGGCTAGAGGGCTGCAAATTGGTATGCTGATCATCCACCCTGCAATCAACAAACATACCAAATTGCAGCCCTCTAGCCTCAGTAGTTTTTATTTTATTTACGGTTAAAGTTAGTCATAATCGTGCGTCTGGTAACGAGATAGGACAAGCCACCACCGGGCCCGTGGTTAAAGTTTCATGGGGCGCGGCTCATCCCTATTATACCGAGACCATCAAAAGATAGACCTATTTTCGGTGGCCTTGACTATACGCTGTACAGAAAACTCGATTGCGCCGAAGAAAATTCGCGCTTGATTATTTATTAACTCAAAAGACGTAAATAGAAAGATTCTGAATGAGGTCGTTAAATGTGATTTACCTTCAATTCCTCCTGAGTTTAAAAATGAAAATTATGAAAAAAATTACCAAAAAATGGTTACATAAACTTGAATAATTGACCCCTCATGCTGACCCTTGAGGCTAAAAAATGAAGAGCCCCTTGATGTCAGTGCAGCATTTGACATAAAATGACCGAACTGGCACTCCCTGCTCGTCACCTATCGAACCATGTGTCATCAATCTTACTCTCTCACTTAACCCATACTGCCTTGTACTTCGTTCAGAGTCGAAGTAAATCTAAGAATTTAGCTATAAAGTTCAGACATGACGATGAAAATGGGATTGATATGATGCCCATAAACATATACAAAATAGTATATACTTAAACTTCATGCATGCAACTCCAGTAGAGCTTAAGAATATGACCAGTGATAGAGGAATTACAGGAATTATCAGTCTGATATTTAAAGTCTGTTATTGCTGAAGGCATGGCTTTAAAATTAATGTTTAATCTCCAATCTCAATGGCTGTGGAATTTTTATCATGGCTGATTAACATTCCAATAAATGGTTAATAGGTAATTCATGAAGTTTTATGAATAGCATAATTATATTAATAACTTTCATATGAATATATTTTATGGGCGATTGATATAAAAAAGTCCAGTGATTTTATTACTGGTGTTTGAAAATGATTGATGATGGTGAGACGCGAGATTCGATGAAATATCTAGAAATATAAATTATTTTAAGAGAAAAATATATTAAATTTGAAATAGTCAGGAAAAATCTTAATTGTGTCAGAATGAATACACAATATGGCGTTTAACTATCTATACACATTACCTGAGAGATACTTCAAATCTGAAACATATATAAGAATAATCATATTTTTTTTTTTTAAATAGAGAATATGATGTAAACTCCCCCCTTCAACAAAAAAAATAATCAAGATTCTAAAACACGAAATCATTCGAAATAGTCAAGAAAAACCACAACTCAGCTAAAGCGATTGCACAATATGGCGTATAACTATCTAGGGACATATTACCAAAGATTCTCTAAATTTGAAACATACAAGAAAATTCATGTTTTTAAAAAAATTAAAGAATATGAAGAATATCAGAAAACTGAAGCAATCACGAATCTGAAAGATGAAGCCATTCCATTTCAGATTTCAACTTGTCTTCAAGACTAGACGTTGCTTCGCAGCCAAGGACATAAAGGAAGAGAAACATCCACAAAATGTCTCTGAACTCCTTCCCAGGAATTCTGGGAAGACCTTCTCCTACGTTCTGCGAAGAGAAGACCTCTTTTCCCTCCTCCTCCTCCTCCTCCTGAACTCTTTTTCTCTTCCTCCTCCTCCTCCTCCTGACCTCTTCTCTTCCTCTTCCTCCTCCTCCTCCTCCTCCTGACCTCTTCTTCTCTTCCTCCTCCTCCTCCTGACCTTTTCTACCTCCTTCTTCTCTTCCTCTTCCTCCTCCTCCTCCTTCTCTTCCTTCTTCTCCTCCTCCTCCTCCTCCTCCTACATCCTCTTCTCTTCCTCCCCTCCTCCTCCTCCTCTACCTCCTTCTTCTCCCCCCCTCCTCCTCCTCCTCCATCTGACCTCTTCTACCTCCTTCTTCTCTTCCTCCTCCTCCTCCGGATCTATTCTACCTCCTCCTCCTCCTCCTCCTCCTCCTCCTCCACCGGTCTCCATTCCCATCCAAAAATAAGAAGAATGAAAAACGATTTCAAATCATTTCCGAGATAATTCCTTCTCTCAAACTTTTCGTCAGAGAAGTTTCTCGTCCGCAACTAACTTTCCAGTGATTGCGATGTCCAGTCGAGAGGTGTTTTGTTCTAACTTATTCCTATTCTCTCTCTCTCTCTCTCTCTCTCTCTCTCTCTCTCTCTCTCTCTCTCTCTCTCTTTTGAAGACGTTAAATGGGTGGAACTGTTACTTATTGAGTGAGGGAGGGATTCAAGTGTTACTTGTCAAGTGGCGAGGGAGCTTTGTTTCAGTTAACATTGGAATGTATGATGATTTTGCTATCAATTCTGACGGTTTATGAAGTAATTTAAAATTTGCCATTGCTGAAATGAAATTTTCCAAGCAAAAGCATGAATATTATTAGTCAATTTATGACGTTATAATAAGCCAAAATATGCATTTAAATTCTTTAACATATGAAGTCATGGAAAAACTATTTTATTGAAAATTCAGGGAAAAACTATTTTATAATTTTTAAACAGTTTTATAATGTCATTAAAATATAGAATTACCATTAAATAAATAAAATATTTTAAATAGTTTTATAACTGTATATATATAAAATCAATATATATTATATCCTTTAAATATAATATATATAAATATATAAATATATACATATAAATATAAATATATATACATATATATATATATATATATATATATATATATATATATATATATATATATATATATACCAACTACTTAATCCATATTCATTTACTGACCTCAACATCAAGTATGTTCATGAGATCCCAAAGTTAATAAGCTTGGGGCTATGGTCTCAACCCCAACCTGCCTATGATGTCTTAAATGAAAGTCAACAGAACAGGGAACAAGGTCGCCGGCGACCTACGTCATTAGCAAACCGAGTTTAATCAAACGCAAATCCCAAATTAATGTGTATTTGTCCACAGAGTCCCATACTTAATCGTTTTCTTTTGCAGATGCTTGTGGTGGTGGTGTGTGATTATTTTCTGCTCTGTGTATTTTTAATTAGTTATTTTTCGTTGTTGTGATTACGCTATTTATTACTTGAATCAATTCTGGTTAACTGATTCTTGTTGTGATTATTATTTTTGTTATTTTTATCATATTTTCGGTAATCTATTGAGAAGCTTGTTTTTCAAGTTATGGCCCAAATCACATTGTCTTTATCTTTTATTCGAAGCCTTGTGTGTGTGTGTGTGTGTGTGTGTGTGTGTGTGTGTGTGAGAGAGAGAGAGAGAGAGAGAGAGAGAGAGAGAGAGAGAGAGAGAGAGAGCAACAAAACTCCTACGTTGCAAAAAAAAAATCTATGTTTGGGATATTTTCTTAAAAATGGCATTTTCTAAAACTCCCAACAGATGGCACGAGCGTCTCGCTTTCGTCACGTAAGCCGACCAGGCCGCGTCCTTGTCAGTCAAGACAAATCCCAGAGAGTAATGAAGCATTAACCTAATGAGTCCTCGGGCTTCTTGCGAGAGATAATACTTTCCCCCGGGGAATTGCCTAACAAAAGAACCTTTAAACTCTCTCTCTCTCTCTCTCTCTCTCTCTCTCTCTCTCTCTCTCTCTCTCTCTCTCTCGGGGAGTCTCTCATCGTTGGCAAGATGCATTCAAGGTCGAGACTGCTGGAGATTGCCCCCGGAGGACGTTTAAATTAAACCTGACAAATTTATTAACACATTCTTCTCTTAACCTGGTTAAGCGTTGCATGACAGCGGGGATGTGAGCTCCTAATGAAATGCCTCGTGGTTGGGAACGCGGCTTGCATTTGCTGGGTGCTGAAGGTGGTTGGGTGGTTGGGGCTCCCAGATTTTGCGTCACAAAAGTTAATGCTAGTTTTGGATTCTTGTTTTCGAGGGGAAATGATAATGTTCAGCCATATTGAATTTTAGGTAGCCATTCGCTCAGCCATATAATGAATCTATTCTATGAACTGATTTTATGAATAGCTACTGAATAAAAAGATTAATCTGCTAACAATTCTATCGTTGGAAAATAAAAAAATACTTTTATCATCACAGAAGTTAATGCGGTTTGAGCTTCTTGTTTTCGAGGGGGGGAATGATAATGTTCAGCCATTTTGAATTTTAGGTAGCCATTCGCTCAGTCATACATGGAATGCATTTTATGAATTGATTTTCTGAATAGCTACTGAATAAAAATATTAATCTGCTAAAAATTCTATCGTTGGAAAACAAAAAAATAATTTTATCATCACAGAACTTAATGCGGTTTTAGCTTTTTGTTTTCGAGGGGAAATTATAATGTTGGGGCATTTTGATTTTAAGGTATATACCATTCGTTCATTCAAAAACTGTATTGAATTTATGAATGAATTATCTTAAGCATATTTTAATCTTATGAAATAATTGATTCTATGAATCAATTGATTTTATGAATAACTACTGAAAAAGAAAATTGTTTGTTAAATTTATTTTTATTAAGGAGTTCAAATTTTTTCTACAGTCTCTTAATATAAACACAAACGCAAAAACCGTTTAAATAATTTAAATCACGCTGAACATATGCCAATACGAGCCTTGCTAAAGTGTTATATAAGAAATTAGAGATGATAAAAGGGCTGAAGTGGACCTCTGGGTTCGAACAAACCTGCCTGGGAAATTCTTGGCGGAATAAATCTTAATGGATACAACCACAAATGAAAACATTAACTGAAATAAAAAAAAAAAAATTAACACAAATGGTTTGTTTTTGTCACACGAAGCTAAAAATTGATTTGGAAAATATGTAAAATAATGAAATTTATTTTTCCCAAGGAAGTGAATATACCATAGACAGTCAATCTGTTTGGAATACATATGCATATCGACATATTAAAAAAAATTATTTGCAAAAATAAACCTGAAAATTGGTTTGGAAAAAATATCTATGAGTTAATTCTTCCTATGATAAAGGGAAATTTCACCATAAAAAATAAATTTCTTTTGAATACATGTGCAAAACAACGTGATACAAAGAAATTATTTATTCGAAACAATTTTTTTTAAAAACAAGTGAAAAATTCCCAGAAGTTTCTTCGGCGCAATCGAGTTTTCTGTACAGCCGCTACAGCGTATAATCAAGGCCACCCAAAATAGATCTATCTTTCGGTGGTCTCGTTATAATGCTGTATGAGTCGCAGCCCATAAAACTTTAACCACGGCCTGGTGGTGATCTATCTTATAGCGTTGCCAGACGCAAGATTATGGCTAAATTTGACCTTAAATAAAATAAAACCTACTGAGGCTAGAGGGCTGCAATTTGTTATGTTTCATGATTGGAGGGTGGATGATCAACATACCAATTTGCAGCCCTCTAGCCTCAGTAATTTTTAAAGATCTGAGGGCGGACAGAAAAAGTGCGGACAGAAAAAGTGCGGACGGACAGACGAAGCCGGCACAACAGTTTTCTTTTACAGAAAACTAAAAATCTTGAAACATCTTGCTGGTATAAGGGCTAAGTGCGGACACCAGAAGCATCCCTGTATATCTTCGTTTAGAGTAGCGATAATTCAGACAAAAAAAAAAAAAAAAAAGTGACGACAAACCATCACACACACACGCCTCTCTCTCTCTCTCTCTCTCTCTCTCTCTCTCTCTCTCTGTGAGCCCTGAAAACCTGAGGCGATACTAACTCTTGTCTTTAACTCTGAGTCATGGAGATAGCAAATGGCCACCGAGCCAGGCAAGGCTAATCTCACTTTGTAGAATCCTGAAGTGTAAGAAGAAGAAGAAGAAGAAGAAGAAGAAGAAGAAGAAGAAGAAGAAGAAAAGGAGCCGAGTGGTCGGGGTAGGGGTGGGTGGGTGGTGAATGATGGTAGCAGCTGGGGGGGAGTAATAGCCACAAGCAACAGTTGTGTTTAACACGCAACGGGGGTAAAATAGGATACGTCTCTCTCTCTCTCTCTCTCTCTCTCTCTCTCTGTGAGTGGTATATTAGCAGGGAATAAAGACGTCCTGTTTATTTACTTTTAGTGGGAGAGTGGAGTTTCTCCTGTTTTTGTCTAAGATACAAAAATAATATATGAACACTTAGGCCTAATACGAACTTTTTCTCTTCTCTTTGCAGCGAAATGACATTTTTTTTTCTCTCTCTCTCTCTTTTTCATGTTTTTTTTTAATTTTATTAAAGCATAAGAAAGTTTCCTTTCTTATTTTAGTCGGTAGATTAAATTTCTTAATTTTTTTTTTACATTTTGTTTTATTTTACGAGGCTAGAAGATTTTATATATATATATATATATATATATATATATATATATATATATATATATATATATATATATATATATATATATATATCCATATATATGTGTATAATATATATGTATGATATGTATCTATCTATAAATATAAATATTACATATATACATATATAAAAAATATATATATATATATATATATATATATATATATATATATATATATGTGTATATATATATATATATATATATATATATATATATATATATATATATATATATATATATATATATATATATATGAAAATTTATATATATGTATATATTATTAACTTAAGAAAGACAGTATTTGTATATTCTGAAAACTTACTTTTGGTTTTATATCTTAAGAAAAATATATTTGCTCTTGGTTTATTTGGTCATCTAACTTAATAAATATATCTGAAGTGACTGATTAAAGATAATTCTATTTTTATTAATTTTTCACTTTTTTTTCAACCTTACAATAGAACATTACAGTAAAAAACAACTACAAAATGCGCCGAAGTTTCTTCAGCACAATCGAGTTTTCTGTACAGCCTTGGCGCTAAAGCGTAGAATTAAGGCCACCGAAAATAAATCTATCTTTCGGTGGTCTCGGTGTAATGCTGTATGAGTCGTGGCCCATGAAACTTTAACCACGGCCCAGTGGTGGCTGTCCTATATCGTTGCCAGAAGCAAGATCATGGCTAACTTTAACTTTATATCAAATAAAAACTACTGAGGCTAGGGGGCTGCAATGTGGTATGCTTGATGACTGGAGGGTGGATGATCAACATACCAATTTGCAGCCCTCTAGCCTCAGTAGTTTATAAGATCTGAGGTGGGACAGAAAAAAAGTGCGGACGGATGGACAAAGCCGGCACAATCATTTTCTTCCACAGAAAACTAATAAAAACCGAGATTTATTTCATGGAATAAATTTTGTTAATACATTTCGAAATTTATTCTAACTCCCCCGACTAATACATTTCCGTGTTATTTCATCGACGGCAACGAGAATATACAGAGAATAAATTCGAGTTTTGGTTGTAATCCGCAGAGCTTATTTGCATTTGTGATATTATTATTCTCCGCGAAACATTATTAACGTTTTTTTTTTTTACTTTTTTTGGGGGGTGGGGGAGGAGGGAGGGAGAGGGAGAGGGGCGTTTGTTTGATATTGTTAAAAAATATCGGGATGGCAAAGAGACCGAATATTTTATATTCCATGACACAACTTCATTGCATATCATTAGGCTCGGGAATGCTGAATTGAATGTTATGCAAAGTTTATCATTGGCTGATGTATGTATGTATGTATGTATGTATGTATGTATGTATGTATGTATGTATGTATATATATATGTGTGTATATATATATACACATATGTATATACATATAAATAAATGTCTGACATCGGGATCGAACCCAGGTCTTTCAACTGAATCAAAAATTAATTTCTGTTCCACACGTTACTGTGTGTTTAATACTTCTATATACATACATATAAATATATATACGTATATACATTTATATGTATATATTATAAATAGATATGTATATATATACACATGTATGTATAGATGTGTACATATATATTGTAAATATATATATATATATATATATATATATATATATATATATATATATATATATATATATATATATATATATATATATATATATATATATATATATATACACATACCTAGGCAAGCGCTTTTAAACATTCCCCCGAACAGGACATTACACCAATTCCTAATCTAAAATTCCCTACTTTACACGCACCACCAAAACCAAGCCTCTTCAATATTTAACCCACCGAGCGGCAAAAAAAAAAAAAAAAAAAAAAAAAACTAACACACCGAAAAGAGACAAATGGAGACGCCAGACCACCAACCAATTCTTTTTCCTCCTTTCTCCATCTTTCTCCTTCTTTTTCCTTTCTCTTCCCTTTTTCTTTTGGCTAACAAACAACTGGCCTGAGCCAAACAACCGCAGTCGTGCAACCTCTGGGAATTGTTTGCGCCTGAGGGGAGTTTTTTTTTTTTTTTTTTTAGTTCGGCCGGCTGACTGCTTCTGCATTGTACAGGTAAGGAAGTTGTGTTATTATTATTATTATTATTATTATTATTATTATTATTATTATTATTATTATTATTATTATTATTATTATTATTATTATTATTATTCGAACGAAGCCACCGTACCACTTTTATAATATACTCAATAATAATAATAATAATAATAATAATAATAATAATAATAATAATAATAATGATACTATTGCCATTAATACTGTTATTATTATTATTATTATTATTATTATTATTATTATTAGCTGAACGAGGTTACCGTATTAGTTTCCTAATTTACTCTGTAATAATAATAATAATAATAATAATAATAATAATTACTATTGTTATTATTATTATATTATTATTATTATTTACTATTATTATTATTGACAGACTTTCACATGTTTCCTGATATATTTGCTCTGGAATAACAACAGGAAAAAAAATGGGACAAGACAAAACTAAAGAAAAAAAATGAAAAAAAAAAAACCAAAAGGCGCAAAGTCTGCCACACGGGATAGTGTTAAAACTAAAAAAAAAAAAAAAACAGCCTTAGAAAATAAAATTCAAGGAAAAAATAGCTCTAAAGGAAATGTCATCACTTTCGGGCCTTTTCCAAAGGTTACAAAATGACCCATACGAAATCGAGCTTCAGATAAAAAAAAAAAAAAAAAAATCCTATCAAAAAAGGCTAAAAGCAAATGGCGAACTCCCTGTATCTTTTTCAGACCCGGAGAGAAAAAAAAAAAAAAATTCGAGGACACACTTATGACATTCCAGCGTCGCTGGAACCCTTCTCTGGCTGCCTGGAAAAGGTCCTCGTTCATCCAACATTCAGTGACTGACCAGCAAGAGGAAGGGTGTTAACGCAGAGTGAAAAATCAAGTGTAGCTTTCACGGTTTTCAAAGAAGTCTCGTCCTTCATAAAATATTTCGAGAGGAACCGTAAATAGAGTGGCATTAAGTGACATTTGAAGGCTGGGAGAGAGAGAGAGAGAGAGAGAGAGAGAGAGAGAGAGAGAGAGAGAGAGAGAGAGAGAGAGAGAGAGAGAGCTGGGTAAGAGGTCACCTTTTGTAAGAACTATTAATAGAGAAGCCTTAACTGATATCCGTGAACGGACCTGAAATAACAGAGAGAGAGAGAGAGAGAGAGAGAGAGAGAGAGAGAGAGAGAGAGAGAGAGAGAGAGAGAGAGAGAGAGCGACTCGCCATTGTAAAAAATAATAGAGGGTACATGAAATTTAGCTGAGTACGAAACAGAATATTTTTCCATTCACAGACCGTTTACCAATTTTATTTAATTTTTATTTCTGTGAGTTTTATAAATTTTTTATGATATTCCAATGCGCCAGAGAGCTCGAAATGAAATTATTTTGGCAAGAATAGAATACGCATGGAAATAAAAACTAAAATTTAAGATATTTCAGTAAAACTCAAATACCAAATAAATATCAAATTATTGATACGTGTAATGTACACATATCTTCTGAATATATGTTTCTCCTGATATGCCTTCTGAACTTATTCTTACGACTGTAAAAACTCCGTCAGATTTTTAATCGTCACCCCAAAGTTATCACATTCTTCCTCCATATCCTATTTCATGCATCTATTCTTTTGATTATTCAATCACTTCTGTTCTCTATAATGACTCATTCAGCTCTCTACGACTGTCAGATCTCCATATTTAATCCCATGCATCTATTCTTACGATTAATCAACCACTTCTATTCTTTATAACGACCCACTCAGCTTTCCATGACTGTGAACATTTCTGTCAGATTTCCAGCCATCACAGGAAGTTACCATATTCTCTCTCCATATGTCATCTCATGCATCTATTCTTATGATTAATCAATTACTTCTGTTCTTTATTTTGACCCATCCAGCTATCTACCGCAGTCATGAAGACGATTCCAAATTCCTAACCCACCCAACCCCCCCAACCGCCGCCCAAAACTTCCTCGTTCTACTGCAGTCACGAGAACCACGCCTCGGTAATCTTATATTGCCACTTACCTCTCCCAGGCCAAAAAAGGGGTAATGAGATTTCTCAAAGTTTACTCTAAGCCTTAGCAAGTTTAGGCACGCCCTCGTTAGGAGAGTTTCTGAAAATGTAATGAGATCACTTATATATCTTAAAGCGCGTTTTAAGGTGACTGTGTTATCGTTTTTCTGTAGAGTATTTTGCAATATTTTGATAAATGAATTAATTCGATTTTTTTCAGATTCGTCACTGATGGAAGATCTGTACGGGTACCAGTTATAATTGGCAGTCGTGCAGATTTTGTGAGGCTGTTGTATACTTCATCTCTCTCTCTCTCTCTCTCTCTCTCTCTCTCTCTCTCTCTCTCTCTCTCTCTCTCTCTCTCTCTCATTCATGTGATTTAAACTGTTGAATGTAAACAGTCGAATTTTCCCTATTTTAGACGTACGTTTATAGAAAAAATATTCATCATCTCTCTCTCTCTCTCTCTCTCTCTCTCTCTCTCTCTCTCTCTCTCTCTCTCTCTCTCTCTCTCTCTCTCCTTTATCCGAGAATAATTCACTACCAGAAACAGAGAAGCACTGACTGAATTTGATTCCCCAGTGAAGGGAGAGATCGCGTCAAGGATTAAGTAGTTGGAGAGTTAATTGACATGGAGAGAGAGAGAGAGAGAGAGAGAGAGAGAGAGAGAGAGAGAGAGAGAGAGAGAGAGAGAGAGAGAGAGAGAGATGGTGTACATCTGCCATCTTGTATCAAGTTTTAAAGCATGTTTTCTCTGGCCAAAATGGGTCTTTAACTTTTTTTCAATAAAACAGTTTTATTTCCCAAGATATTCTCAAACATTACAGATTTTCTTCTGGTACTCAAAGGCAGTTCTCTGAACTAAGAACATCTTTAATTAAGAACATCTTTAATTTTCCTCTGATACTCAGAGCAGTTGCTATCTACAGAACCCCTGATACCTGAAACATAATGTTACTAGTAGGAGTCTGTGATTAAATTCCTACAATACTTAAGGCAGTTGTCTGAAGTAAAAAAAATGTTTTTTTTAATCTTCCCATGATACCAAGAACAACTTCTTAATTTCTCCTGATTCCTGAAAAACGTATCTGATTTTCACATAATGCTCTGATCAGCAGCCTATACTTGAAGCGTTTCTAATTTTCCCGTGAAACCTTTGCCGATTTTCTCCTGGTACTCAAAGCAGTTCTCTGAATTATGAGCATTTTTAATTTTCCTATGTTAACCTAAAATATTTCTGAAGTCCCTTGGTACCTGAAACACGTTTCTGATGTTCCCATAATGTTCTGAGTAGGAGTCTGTAATTAAATTCCTACTATTTTTAAAGCAGTTATCTGAAGTAAAATAACGTTTAATCTTCCCGTGATACCAAAAAACACTTCTCAATTTCCACTGATTCCTGAAAAACCTATCTGATTTTCGCATAATGTTCTAGCAGTAGCAAGTACTTGAAACGTTTCTAATTCTCCAGTGATACTCAAAACTATTTTATATTCCCTCTGATACTCAAACAACGTTTTTAATTCTCCTGTAATGTTTCTCATTTCGCCAGATACAACTTTGACTAAAAACATTTGTAATTTCCCATAGTACCCTTAAAAATGTTTTTGTTTTTATCTTTGTACCAAATTCATCTTGTAATTCATCATGATACCTGAAAAAATTTCTAATTTTCCCTCCTGATACCAAAAACATTTCCAGTATCCCATGGTCCCGGAAAACGTTTTTGTTTTTCCTCTGATACTAAAACCGTTCAAATTTCTCCTGACACCTGAAAACAATTCTGAGTTTCACCGTAATACCAAAATCATTTCTAAAACATCCCATGATCCCCCAAAACGTTCTTGTTTTCCCCTGATACAAAAGCCGTTCGCAGTATCTCCTAACACCTCGGGAACGTTTATAATTTGCTTTTGATAATCAGGTTTTCCTTATAACCAAGGCAAAAACATTTCCAGCTGCATTCCATGACACCTGAAAAACGTTTCTTGCTTTCTTTTAATAATCAAGACTTTTAAAACGGTTCTTAATTTCCCATAAAACGCCTCCCTAATGTCCCATACAAAACGTTTCCAATTTCCCATAAAAACGTTTATAATTTACCATAAAAATGTCCCTAATTACTCATAAAAAATGTTTGTAATTTCCCATAAAAGTCCCTAATTTCCCATAAAAACGTTTCTAATTTCCCATAAAAAGTTTATAAAAAAAAATGTCCCTAATTTTCCATAAAAAGTCCCTAATTTCCCATGCAAAATGCTTCCAATTTCCCATAAAAACGTCCTTAATTTCCCATAAAAACGTCCCTAATTTCACATTAGTCACAATTTCCCATAAAAATGTTTCCAATTTCCCATAATAACGTTTCTAATTTCCCATAAAACGTTCCTAGTTTTACATGAAAGTCACAATTTCCCATAAAAACGTTTCCAATTTCCCATAATAACGTTTCTAATTTCCCATAAAAATCCCTTATTGACCATAAAAGTCACAATTCCCCATAAGAACGTCCCTAATTTCCCACAATAAAAGTCACAATTCCCCATAAAAACTCCCCTAATTTCCCATAACAAAAGTCACAATTTCCTGTAAAAACTTTCTAATCCCCCATAAAAAATTCCCTAAATCCCAGAAAACGTCCCTAGCTCCCCAGAAAACGTGTCAAATTTCCCCCGCCCATTGATACCCAAAAGCGGCACTCTGCGGCAATGTCCCGAATCAGGAGCGGAAAGCCCACGACTAACTGGCACTGTGTGAGAACGCGGCAATGTCCCTCGCATCCTAATGAAGGGAAAATGATTTGCATGTGGCACTGAGACCGATATCGAAGAATGGGAAGAGGCAGTGCGCAAATAAAAGCCTCCTTTTGAGTGCGTGTTTAACATTTGAGTTATCTGGTGGTTATGATTCATTCATCGACAGTATTTTGTTACTGAGTTTTTAAGAGTCTGGATAATTTATTTTTATCAATATCTTTCAACTTGTTTTTCTTTCAATGTTGTGTTTTTTTTTTTCAATGTTATAAATTTTATATATTATAGAATATTCATATATATATATACATATATGTATATATATATATATATACATATATATATATACACATATATATATATATATATATATATATATATATATATATATATATATATATATATATATATATATATTAAAGACTGCAGAAGTTATTCTGAACGAACAATTATTACCTATCATCAACTCAGGTTTTATCGTATCGCATAATGATAATCTCTCTCTCTCTCTCTCTCTCTCTCTCTCTCTCTCTCAGAATCACACACACACACACACAAGAATCAGAATCAGGAGGAGGAGGAGGAGGAGGAGGAGGAGGAGGAGGAGGAGGAGGAATTCAAGCACGATAATCAGACTCCAATCCTACGGAAAAAGAAGTACCAGCAACTACACAAAGTTGCCAAAGTCATTAAGTATTTTCCCGGGGATTAAATCCTTCGGCCGAGTCCTTCGGGATTCCTTGAAACATTTCGCAAATTAGCCGAGGGATCCTGGGGGTTATCCTGCAGGAAACAAAATACGGAAGGGCGTCCGATTTATGAACATGATAATTGCCTCTCCGGAATGCCCCTGGCGCGCGCATGCGTGATGGGAGAACAGAGGTAGAGAGGTGGCGTGGATTCTGGGAAGGAAGGAATGGATTGTGAAGTGTTTGTTTAATGTAGTGGGAATGGCTGGTTCATTCTTAATATTTTTTTCAGGTGATTTTAAAGGAATCAGATGTAGATGTCTAATAGTTTTGTCAATGATAAACAGAATGCTGGGACGTTATTTTCTGTTTTTCGAAAAAAGGGTTAAAAAAACAATTAAGAATCTGGGTTACAATTTTGCCAATCGCATTAAAAAACAGACATAATTGAAATAAAAATGAGTACATATACTATACATATATATATAAATAAATAAATAATATATATATATATATATATATATATATATATATATATATATATATATATATATATATATATATATACAATATACACACACACACACACATATATATATATATATATATATATATATATATATATATATATATATATATATATATATATATATATATATATATAGAAACTATATATGTATAAGTATATATATATTATATATATGTATATATATATATATATATATATATATATATATATATATATATATATATATATATATATATATAAGGACCATCAGGAAATCCCTGCAAATTATAATTACGAGCTCATGACAAAATATCACTCACCCAGTTCTTTAAAATTATGTTAATGAGAGTTAATAAAATTTCCCTATTAAATGAAAACTAAATCAGGGCTAGTGATACAAACTTTTGAAATTGAAACTTTTCATTTTTGGCCAAAACGAAAAAAAATTTAATTAACATCGCTTTCATGTTCAGCCTATTTAATCTAAATAATATTATTTTATTACGGAATGTAATTTGTATGAAAATGCAGTCTTCATTATGTAAATAGAATATTTTTTTAAAAAGAGCTGACGGAATCGTTAGTAAAATTTTACAAATTTCATTTGAAAAGATGCTCAAATTTAAATTAGGCAATAAGGCAAATGAGATTTAATGTATGTAAATTTATCGGGCTTTCCAGGCTGAGAGAGAGAGAGAGAGAGAGAGAGAGAGAGAGAGAGAGAGAGAGAGAGAGAGAGAGAGAGTTCAGAGGGTCTTTGGCCCCGACAAATCGTTCTCTAGAGCTTAGTTCTAATGGCGGTCCAGGAGAATAATATATAACTGGTTTTTTATTGTTACTAATTGTCTTGCTGAACTCAGGGAGTTAGAGACGAATTTTTCCCTTGCTTGAAGAACATCAGGTATTGTTTTCTCTCTCTCTCTCTCTCTATTTTTTGTATTCTTGAGTCTTCTGTTATTGGGGAGTTTGGTGTTCACAATTTATAGATAAATTTTTCATAAGGGCCTTCGTAATCTATAATAATTTGCCTCTTTTGCAAAAACGAGCTGAAATCTTCTCGCTTTTTCGGCCTTAGAACCTACAAGAACGTATAATAAAAATTCAAGGAATATTATTAAAACGAAAATTAAAATTGAAATAACATTTAATCAAGAGGAAGGTTTCTAGGTTTCCGTTAAAGTTGTTTAATTTTTAAATAGTTTTTATTTTATATTAAATAAGATTAAAGTTATTTAATACCAACTATAAGAGACCTAAATAAAGATAATCCTTTAGCTACTTAGAATCCTCAGCACGTCGAAGCACAAATATTACTGAGGCATCTATCAAGGAAAATGAATTTTAACAAATTTGGCAATAATAAAATTCACATTTTTCGGATACCATATAACCCAAAAATAATCACCCCTAAACCAGGGAATATTCCTTTACCTCGTGGTGCAACGACGTCAAGAAATTGGCGATAAAGCATAATTCTTCTAAAATAAAACTTATATCATTCTTTTAAGATAAACACGTATATCATTCTTTTATGATAAAACTTATATCATTCTTTTAAAATAAACACTTGTCATTCGTTTAAGATACACACTTATATCATTCTTTTAAGATAAAAACTCATATAATTCTTTTAAGATAAACACGTAAATCATTCTTTTAAGATAAACACTTATATCATTCTTTTAAGATAAACACGTACATCATTCTTTTACGATAAACTTCTGTCATTCTTTTAAGAAAAACACTAATATCATTCTTTTAAGAAAACACTATTATCATTCTTTTAAGATAAAAGCTTTGTTGTTGACAATCTTCAACAAACGAATTCACCTTCAACGTACACAGACAGATTCGTCTGTTCCTCGCCTCGTTGTGTTGCTAAGGCGACAAAAGTATTATTGCTGTTCGTATCAACACCCAAACTTTATACGTCTGTCTTTTGCTTCCTTATGTAACACAATCTCCAATTTCATGCCTGTCTAGCTTTGTGTTATATAAGAATTTTTCTGAGGATGGAGGTTCGTCTGATATATATATATATATATATATATATATATATATATATATATATATATATATATATATATATATTTATATATATATATATTTATATAATTTATCTATTTATATATATTTATATATATATATATATATATATATATATATATATATATATATATATATATATATATATATATATATATATATATATATATATATATATATATATATATATATATATGTGTGTGTGTGTGTGTGTGCATAAACATATAGATATGTATATATACATATACATATATATAATACATAAATATATATGTGCGTGTATGTATGTGTCTTTGAGTTCGTGCCAAAATACACCTTTCAGACAATAAAATAATGAGATAATTTACAAGGATCTAAAACACTAACAAAATCTCCAACAGGGAAACCTGGAAGTTTTTCTCCATTTTCAGGAATTAGATTAACGAAATCGGGATGACTGGACTCGGCCAATCTGATTCCCATTCCAGCTCCGCGAAGTAGATTCCCAACTTCGTGGGTGGAGTGCCAAATTCCTCAGCTGTGAGGGGTGTAATGGCTTTTTAAAAGAGCTGATATGTTCTGTTATGTTGTTTTTGTTATGTTATTTATTCTTATATTTTTTGTATGTGACGAAATGTTATGTTATTTGATCTGTTATGTTATGTTATCTTATTTGTTTTATGTTACTTTTTTGGTATGTTATATTTTTGTTATATTATCTTGTTAGTATGTAATGTATATATTATACACAGAGTAATTGATGTATGTGGCGAAAT